>NC_052254.1:9480858-9790441 GCF_013401445.1 Tripterygium wilfordii
GAGAGTAGTAGACATGATTCCATGTAGAAGAAAAATTGGTAGTTGAAGATCAATAGTTGGAAGGCTCCGATACCATGACAAGTTTAGAACTAGAAGAGAAGAAAACAGAGTGATGAAGAGAAAAACTTGATCCCATTAACTTAACCTAGAAAAGAAACTTTACAGAGGCTTATATTTCTAACCTAAAAGAAAGAATGAAAATAATGAATGAAAAAACAATTTGTACAGTGAAAGGCGCTAACATTGCCTCCTAAATGTTCTTGTCTAAACTCTGCGTTTCATGTTGTAACAAAAGATAAAGATGCATGTCTACATTTATGCAAATTGTTGGTAGAAGACACAAAAAAAATTCCTTGTAGGGTTAGCTTAAACGAGTATATATGTGCTTATTGCTCATGATATTGACATTCCAAAGATGTGTACTTTGTTCCACTAATTATTTAGTCTCAGTCCTGCTCTGGTATGACTAGTAAACCAAACTTATTTTCGAAAGGGGAAAAATCTCACACTAGCCATGTTTAGATTGTAAACGAGCGAGGTTGGCGTAGCTGTGTAAACAGTTAGTTACGATCAATTTTTGACATGATTTAACAAACAAATCGGTTGGTTATTGGTGATTTTTTCGATCAATTCTAAGTATTTTTTTTTGAAAATAACCGACCAATCGGTCAATTTGACGGTCGGTTCAATTTCTATGATTTTTTTAATACCCATATGTTTGTGTGTTTTTACAAATTTTTATAAGATTAGGATAATATACAACCAAACTCACGAAAGTTTACTTCGGTTATGTAAATAACTTGTATGCTAAATTTATCTCTTTAAAGTGATTTTTATGCACCCACATCAAGTTTGGTCATATCTTTCCCAGAAGACATTCAAAAGCATCATGTCATTTGTAGTGAAAGTATTGAAAGAGAATGATTCTGTATATTATTAAAGTGGCTAAAGGGAAGAATACAACGTATATATACTAGGCTACGAGGATGCACTACAAATGAATAAATCAGAGTGCCACGTGGCACATACGTATGAGCTAAACTAACATACACAAAATGGTGTCGTAGGTTAGGTAGGTTCCTTAACAGCCTCCCTCAAACTTGTGAGTAGTGAGACTCTGTGAACGACTCCAAGTTTGTCACTGAAGACAGTAAATTGAGAGTACCACAGATAATCCTACTCGATCGGAATCTTGTCCCGAAACCAAAAAAGAAAGGAGTAAAAAGAATAAAGGCGACCGGGAACTACAAAGGAGGGTTTTGTAATACTTCAAGTGAGGGCCTTTCAATTAAGAAAATGATAAGTCTTGCAATATTTAAGGAAGAGAAACATGATATCTAGGGGATTCTAACTGATAGATCCCTTTCAAACCTTAACCTTGCAGGATGAGTAATGGTGGAAATGGAGGAAGAAGTTACAGAGAATAACAAGAACAGAGAAAGCAAGAACACAGAGAAATCATTTCGTTCATAGACTGAAGCCAAACCAAGTAATTACAGACTAATATATCTAAGGCTAAATCGACTCAACTCTCTAATGTAGTCACGTCATACATGTAGATTCTTATCAACTACTCCCCCCTCAAGAACAACCTTGTCCTCAAGGTTGGGTTAGACCATACTAGACAACTCACAATTAAAACTGAAATATAGGGAGCTGTTGTGATAGTTGTTGAGTCCTATTGTGGCACACCATTAGGAACATTTACACAGAAAACATAAGCCAACTTTCTCCATGTCTTCCTTCTATTGACAAGAACAACAACACTCACATATGTAGCAAAACTAATATCCACATCTACAATAGATGAGATAGCAACCAAATACAAGTTCCACCATATAGTTGCTCGCCAATTCGATTAGACCAAGAATGCAAGAACCTTCGTAAGATGCTGGGCACACTTGATTTGTGAACACATTTCTTGCCCCTACCCTTAACCCTGAATTACGAACAACCGCTGTAATTCCAGGATCAAATGAAAAGCTATTGATTCCATATGATAGAATCATGTTAAGAAGAAAGTCCACAGAAATCTGAGGAAGCATTTCTCATTGGAGCAATTTGTCAAACAACTTGTGTGCATAATGAAATAACCCTTGCAGCCTTTTGCCAAGAAGTGGACAATCTATTACTTCCTCCATTTCACTTTCAGACAGCTTCATCAACATCACTTCTGGTTGCGGCAACTCAACTTCAGCCAAAATGGTTGTATCGATATCTCCGGAAACCATCACAGCTGCAGTCGGTGATCCAAAGGCTCCATCATTGTGGTTGTTTTTTTCATTGGTATCTTTCTTCAATAATTCCTTAATAGACCTAAGCTGCACTGATAGGTTGTTGGATTTCAGAGGAACATCTTTATCAACAGGGAATTTTGGTTTTCTTTGAGCTTGTTCTGTAATTTTTTTGGTGGAGAGTTTTAGCCGTAACTCTGTGTGATCAACTGACACCGTATTTGAGATTTCAGTGTCACTAACTGAAGATCTCTCAACAGATATCAAAGATTTCACCGCAGGAAGACCTAGGTCACGGTGAAGTTTTGCAATTTCAGCGCTGAATTTGGCTTGTATCTGTGATTCCAAGGTCTTGGAGAGACTCATGATCTGATGTGAAAGCCATAGATAAACTCTTGATAGAGGCTTCAAGAGTGGACATACGATTCTCAAGATTTTCATCGACTATAGAAACTTGATTATCCATTGCAGTGGTATGATGAATTGGTTTGGTGGTGATACGCACAAGAAGGGAATAGTATATTCGATTCAGAATCGAATGACTCTAATACCAAATGATAGATCCCTTTCAAATCTTAACCTTGCAAGATGAGTAATGGTGGAAATGGAGGAAGAAGTTACAAAGAATAACAAGACCAGAGAAAGCAAAAACACAGAGAATGAAGTATTAAATAGATTAGGGAAAGTCTACTATCAACATGAGAATACTTAGGAATAACATGCAAAAGACTTGAATAGGATTGATTATGACGAAATTAATTGCCCTAGTGCCTTTTACTTGCTTGGTTAGTGTTCTTGTTTATTTTCTAGTAATTTTGCATTAGTTAATTTAGTTAAATTTACCATCTTAATTTCTTTTGTTCAAATAGAATTTAGGCTTAGTTATAATCCATACTTGGCAAGAGAACTACACGCCATTACATCACCATAGGCGTTTTTGAATACAACCCCAAAACTAGTACGCTTCGTTTGAGAATGAGTAGCAGCATCCTAATTTGCCTCGATGTAGTTTACCCATGACAGTATATCGTAAACAACTCTTGGCAAAACTGAAGTTGGACTTCCCTCTCCCGCCTGGGCAGTTTTGTAGTCAATCGCAGCCAGTACACCTTGGTTTGCAACCTGTGTTGGATGCATAAAAACACCTGCATGAATTGTACATAACAAGGTTACTTGAGCGATTTGTAAACTTGCGAATTTTACACAACAAGGTTCAATAATAAATAAATAAATAATTCCCTTTTCAAGACATCTAGCATCTCATCTGATACAATACATGGTATTTATTATTCGGGTTTCATATGATGACTCAGAAAGAAAGACTTGAAGTAGGAATAATGAGACAGATTTTGACTTTGGCATAGAGAGTCTTCTCTGTCTAAGTCTTCTTAGTAAAGTCACATACAATATCCACTGATTCTCCAATTCCACCTCACTGGCCAGAAGATTCAAGCTTGGACTTGTAGCTCCTTCAAACAAGTTAACTTGAGATTAGGGTCTTGTGAAAAAGCCAAAAAAAATAGACTCATTAGTCAACCACTTGAGAGACAAGAAAGGAGAAAAAGAGAATTTGACTAGACAAAGTGAGATTCTTCTGTGTCAAAGAATTTGACTCAGACAAAGAGATTCTTTTAATTCAAGTCTTCACAAACAACAAAAGCATATATAAATTAAGAGTCGTAGTCATCATTTATATGGTATACTGCAAATAGAAGGGCAAATACATAAACTCCATGGCAAAATCATCCTTTCATAAGTCACTCTCCCTTGTTTTTGTTTTCCCCTTCTTTGTTTTGTTACATGACTCGCTCTGTGTTGCTTCCTCCAAGTCTAACGAACAAGCCGAAGCTCTTCTCAAATGGACAGCCAGTGTTCAAATCAAAAACCAGTCTAGCCTAACTAATTCATGGACTTTTCCTCCTAATAATGCCACTAGTTTGGAACCATGTTCTTGGGATGGAATTTATTGTGAAGATGGAAGTGTTTCCAGAATCAGCCTTGCTTATTCAGGTATTTTTGGCACACTCCATGAATTTCCATTCTCATCTTTCCATAATCTTACACAACTCGATCTTAGCTCCAATGTACTCTATGGTTCCATACCACCTCAAATTAGTCATCTTACCAAGCTCATTTATCTTGACTTGTCAAATAATCAGTTATCTGGAAATATCCCTGCTGAAATTGGCCTATTAATTCATCTTGAGGTTCTGCGACTCGGGAACAATCAGCTTAAGGGCTCAATCACTCAAGAAATAGGCAAGTTAAGGTCTCTCAACAAGCTTTCTTTGTACAGCAACAATCTAACGGGACCTATACCAACTTCTTTGGGAAACTTGACTAACATGACCTATTTGGATCTCTGTAACAATCTGCTAACTGGTTCTATCCCTTCCACTGTTGGCAAATTGAAAAAGCTAACAATGATTTCCCTATCCAAGAACCCAATTTCTGGCTCATTTCCGCGGGAGATGGGAGATTTGAAATATCTTCAAACACTAAGCCTCTATGAAACAAACCTCGCCGGCCCAATTCCAAAATCATTGGGTGGTCTCACAAAACTCACCCATCTGTTGCTTTACAGTAATCATCTCTGTGGATCCATTCCCAAGGAATTAGGAAATCTAACATCTCTTGTTGATCTACAGCTGTACAGAAATCAACTCAATGGTTCTGTTCCGGCTTCGCTTGGTAAATTGGAAAACCTGGAGAGGATTAGTCTAAATAACAACAGACTTTCCGGATTCATTCCACCAGAATTTGGATCAATGACTAATCTTAAGCATCTGGACCTGTCCCTAAATAGTTTCAGCCACTCAATCCCAAAGGAGCTAGGAAACTCGTCGTATCTGGACTACTTGAGTTTGAGCAATAACCAGCTCAGCCATGAAATTCCAATTACACTGATGAACCTATGTTACCTTTCTCAGCTAGATCTGAGCAATAACTTGCTCATAGGTCATATACCAAATAACATTAGTGATTTGGTAAGCTTGGAGAATCTCAATCTCTCCCATAATAGACTCTCCGGTGGCATTCCAGTATGTTTCAATCATATGCCAAAATTGTTGTCCATTGATGTCTCTTATAATGAGTTGCAAGGTCCTATACCATACGGCAAAGCAATTCAAGATCTAGGCTTTGATGCATTGCGAGGGAACGAAAAATTGTGTGGCAACATTCAAGGACTGCAATCTTGTAGTATTAATGTGAAATGCAGTGACACTTCTAATAGATGCAAACATAAAATCCCAATTCTACTCATTCTACTCCCACTTTTAGGAGCACTTCTACTTGTATTTGCGGTCACTGTATTTTTCATCATCAGAAGAAAGAGAAAGGAAGATCCTCGAGCTGAAGAGAGCAATGCATATGATAAACGTTTGTCTTTGATATCATCAGCATTTGATGGAAGAATCATGTACGAAGAAATCATTAAAGCAACAAATGATTTCGATGCCACATATCGCATTGGAAGAGGAGGATTTGGAACAGTCTACAAAGCAGAGTTGCCTTCCGTTGGCATTGTGGCCGTAAAAAAATTTCACTCATCAGTTGATGGCAAGCATGCATTCCAAAAGGAGTTCTTGAATGAGATAAAGGCATTATTGGAGATAAAGCATCGAAACATTGTGAAGCTTCATGGGTTTTGCTCGAATGCTCGACACTCTTTTTTGGTATATGAGTATCTTGAAATGGGTAGCTTGGCATCATTTCTGAAAAGAGAAGAATCTGCCAAAGAATTAGATTGGAGTAAAAGATTGAATATTGTTAAAGGTGTGGCTCGGGCCCTCTGTTACTTGCACCATGATTGCTTACTGCCGATTGTCCACCGAGACATAACGAGCAGCAATGTTTTACTAGATTCCAAGTGCGAGGCTCATGTATCAGACTTTGGCACTGCTAAGCTTCTAAGGACCAACTCCTCCAATCGGTCTAAAATTGCAGGCACCTATGGTTATATTGCACCAGGTATTGAATTTCATCATTCTTTTCATTAAACAATCCTATTATTACACTTTCCTCAAACTTCATTTCAATCTTGAATCGACAGAGTTTGCCTACATGATGAAGGTAACAGAGAAATGTGATGTGTATAGTTTTGGGGTATTATCAGTGGAAGTGATCAAAGGACGGCATCCAGGTGACATAATTGAATCTCTATTGGCTACTCGGGCAGAGGAGAAGATGGTACTAAAAGACATTTTGGACCAACGCCTTCCCCCTCCTTCCCGTGCAATTAAATACGAACTGACAGTAATCCTGGAACTTGCAACTCAATGCTTGGACTCTAATCCAAAACATAGACCAACCATGCATATGATTTGTAAACAACTTTTAACTCGATTTGGTTTCCAAGATCCAGCTCCACAACTATGTTTGGATTAACTAGTAATGTGGAGGCTAATAACTTCTGTTGAGGCCTATAATAAGGCTCTTCCTGTTCTGATGGTTTATTATGTGTGCATGTGTGTTACTGTTACTAGCAGGCCTATCTAGTTCAAGTTAATGTGTTAGACTTCGTCAAGGTTACTGTTGACCATTGACCTAGCATATTATATTTGTTTTAAGTTGTGTGGCTGATGTAAGTCCTTCGAAGTCTTCTTTTAGGTTTGTAAGCACTAAGGTTGATGTAATGAATTATTGAGCTACAAGCTCATGTAATATATGTCTCTGGTTATATTTTTTCTTTGATATGAAGATCTATGTTGTGTGAGTGTTCTGACAGCTGCAACAACAATCATTAGAGCCCTTGAATTCAACAGTGGTATTGGAGCTTAAAGGATCTTAAAGGACCTGTGAAGAAGAAATGTATGTCATTTGGAACCTCAGGTTTACCAACTACTTCTGTATTTTCTGGAGAGGGTTATGATTTCTGGTTTGTGAGAATGGAAGCACTCCTAAATGCTCATGATCTTTGGAGTGCGATTGGGCAAGGGTACGCCCCTACTGAATATAATATCAGCGTCTAGCCCCACCAGGTGGGCGTAAAGTGGGTGGGGGTTAGGCTGGTGATGCACATGCTGATGTTGACCCTTTATGAGGAGATGGCATAGGACAGTAGCATGCTTTTTAAGACAAGCCCTTATATCCACTTGGTGTTGGGTAATATAACATACGAATTTATTTTTTCAGTTTTATGAAACAATTTAGCATAACCAGAAAATAGTATAATTTTCTTAGTTACAGAGGGGACCGGAGTTATGAAAATAATCCTAGGCAAATTCTTTTATTCTCTAAAGATGAGCTAAATCGATAAGGCCCATCAAGTACTGAATTTACATTATTATTTAAATGATTTAAAATTTAACAGTATCCAAATTAATTTAAACATTTATGTTTACAAATGTTATGATTTTGTTTGATAAGTGGTGTGGATGCCTTAGACGCTTGTATGATTGATGACAACACCAGTGGTTTTTCTAGAGGGTAGTGGACTCTAGACAGCCGTCGTACCCATTATATGCTTTGAGATAGTGTAGCTACATTGTCCTAATCGTGTTATGAGACAGTTTGGACTATCTCAACATATCACTTGGTGGATAAGAACAACAAATTACATGATAGGACTAGGAGAGGACGTGGGAATGAGAATTGCAAGTATAAGGAGGTCATCTCTCACATTCTATGATTTAAGTTACTGTTAGTTCTCTACACTCAACCAGAAAATGCGGATGAAAACACAACACATTACTTTATAAACAAGCAAACTTGAGTAAATTACCCTTTTTTCTTTTTCAAATGACAAGTGCCCCCAACAGAAAGCAAACATAATATATTTCAAATAGAACCATTGATTACCATCTTTCTACTTATTCTACAAGGTTATTCTAAAACCCTTCAGTATAGTATATGCAGGCATTCAAAGGGTGTATGCACTTGGGGAGAATTGCTTCAGCGTACTAGATATGCATGTCACTTATAGTGCAAGTGATCCTATTTTCACAGCAAACAATACTTTTCAAACACGATTCAAATACAAGTCTTATAAATTGTGCAGCTCACCCATAGTTCCAAGTCATCCATAATAGAGGAAAAAAGTTCCTTACCTCAGTGTAACAATCTTGACGGACAATGTCGGTTGTTTGTATTTACATAGACTTCACATGATATTCTCCCCTGAAACACATGGCAAACACAAATTAACATTTTGCAGCAGGTATTGCATGACAAGTAGGAAAGAAACAAAGAACATGAAGAGAGATAGAAAGACAGGGTAGTGAGAGGTTAAACTTTAAAGTTAACAACTACGCAGTTCACAGTAGCTGTATCTCAAAGTTTTGTATGTCAGCACGAAAAAAATTAACCACGTTAAAGGGAAAGCTACATTCAGTGCCTGTCATAATTATGCTGCTATAAAGCCTAACTTGAACAAAATTTTGAAAGTAAAATAAACCTTTCTTTTAAATAAGGCAAGCGAAACAACAACAAACAAAAAGAAAGGGGCTTAGGAAGGACCTAGCCCAAACAAGTGGGATGGTGGGTCGTGCCCACTATCTAGCCAGTAGCCACCATTGAAAATTATTAAAAGAGCACCAAGGAGGTGCTGCCCAGCAAAGCATTACAGACGAGAGATCAATGAAATCATCAATTAATTCCATATTTTATAAGTTAACAATTGTCAATCTTAAGGGACTGACTTACTGCTAAGTGCTAACTCATCTGTTGTTATGCGACATAGTTGTTTATATGTTCCTACTTGAACATTCAAACGTAAATGCTTCTCAGCATTCTTATAAGTTAACCCACTACTGAAGTAGCAGTTCTCGAAGTTCTCTTTCGGTCAATAAGGAAACCATCATATCCAAATTATTTTGCAAATAGGTTTTTTCAAGCTTATTTTCCCACCTGAAACCCCTGTTTTCATAGGACCCTCATAATCATAAATGAGTCAAACCAGTTACTTCTTAAGTAAGTTCAACCTGTTGAAGTTGTGGTAAACACTATACGTAAACTAAGAATATTGAACCTGAAAATATAAGCAAAAACAAACAAAGCCTATTTCAAAATTTAGGGGTGGCTATATGATCATTTTGCCAATCATATCTCTCATGTCTAATGACAATTTCAATCAGTGTTCACTGCATTAGCCACCCTTTTTCTACTATCTCCACCCCTTTTTATTTTTCTTCTCAATTACGATCATTGTACCTGTTTTGAGAATCATACACCAAACCAATATGTCATGAATAATAATCCCGCATTGCCTTCAGACAGGCCCAAAGCAGTCTTTATTCGAGGATCCTGGATGAAACCATCGAAATTAGTATTCCTATTCATAATGCAGACAGGAGGAGCTTATCCTCTTAGCATATTTCTGATTTCAGCAAAAACATAGGAGTTACTAACTTAACTTACTACAGTTTGCAATGCGCATAATTGTGACAGTTCATTTCGCTGACACATACACGTGTGTGAGTGAGAAAATTCAAGGAAGCTAAAGCAAAGCAGAGAACAAATTCAAACCCCATACAAGAAAATCTTCACCTGAAAAACGAGAGAGAGAGAGAGAAAGATTACCTGTATCGAAATGTTGAATTTATATACGACGATATTCTCGCCCTCAATTTCCCATCATGAGAGCGGACAAACCCTAGCTCTCTCCCTCTGTACCCGACCGAAACAACGAGCGAATAGTAGTCGAGGGAGAGAAACTCATTATTGCGGGACCTTGATGGTGAGGGAGAAAGAAAGGTCGAGCGTGATTTTGGCTGACGAGTTGACTCGGATGTGGTTGAGTTGGAGTCGGACGACTTTGATAGATGGATCATAGGGGTACAAGAAGGGAGAAAAGGAGCACGGGTAGAGTGGATGTGACGCAGCGGCGGAGATATGGAGGCGTGCGGTCGTAGTCGGAGAGAACAACGACGTTTGGAGGTTGAGTATCAAGAGGAACGTAGTAGACAGTGGTATGCGGATGCGGATGCGGATGCGGATGCGGACGCGGACGCGGACGCGGACGCTATGTTTTGGCTGGGGTGCAAAGTCAAAAGTTCGTTAAACAGTAAGTAAATCCGTCTTTGAGCTAAAAATAAAAAAATATAACAACTATATGAGGCCTGTTGGAGTTGGACCGTTGCAGCCCATTTGGGTATTTCACTGCAACCCAACTTTGAAACACTTTCAGGCCTACTCTAATCAATCCAAGAAAAAATTAAGGCTTTTATGCATAAGTTGAATCAGAAGAAATGCGAGCAGATAAGGACAGCTTTGAAGAAAATTGTGGAGGAAGAGATTGCCTTCTAGAGGCAGTGATTCCATCGTCACTGTTGCAGGGTGATACTGCTTCTTCTTGTTTTTTCTCCTTTATATTGGTTCTTTATGATTATATCATTATCTGCATCAAAACTTAGCAAGCACACCAAGTGTTTGAAGAAAGGCCTCACCCAATTTGCATCAGTGACGCTTCGGAAAACAACATCGACCCAATATTGTCTCAAACTATGAGACATACTTATTAATTAAATTATTATTTTATTTTAAAAGCAAAGATTCCATTTCAGTCAAGGTCCATCACAAAAAAAGAAGGAATTTTAGTCAAAACATGATCCACAACTTTTTGTAATTATCCTATATAATTGAGTGGGTGGAGGAAAAAGATGATCAATAATAGCTCATGTGGATAAAAAAATTGTCGCTTTGATAGGTTGATTCAAGTTAAGAATATATTTTTGATGTATATCACATGAAAAATTAAACTTCAATGAATCTTCTTGCTGGAACATTTTCTTACATATACATACAATACAAAGTCTTGTTTATTATATATATGATCTCTCTTTTTCTCCACATATGGTAGTACTGGAGAATTGGAGATGCAGAAATAGTACTTCATGTAGAGTCGACAGACTTAGGAGAAACAGAAGTTACACTAGAAGAATTATCAGAGGGCATGGATTTTGACCTCTTCATCCAAGCCGATGCCGATGAATTTGATCGATGAAACCTGCATCGAAACGACCCTTGATGTGTCGTTGGCGAGCACAAGCACTGGCCTTTCGGCGAGCTTGATGTTGATGAAACCACTGTCATCCCTTCTCCTTTGTGATTGCCTTCTGTGTAAATAGTAACTTTGGGGCTACTGTCTGATGCCATCTGATCTTCTATAGAAGCTAACTCTGATGTATAGGCAATATATGGGGAGATATATAATATAATGGTCACCTTTACATATATATATAGTGTGAGGATGGAACAAACAATCCCAATCCAAGTATTGCTCTATTATTTGCTATTATTTGTCAATATTTTAAGTTACAACCAGCCCGAAGATAAGCCTAGATAGTTCTCTCTTTTTTAACTGTCAAAGCCAAAAGGATATGGTACTGATGGTTTTTCCTCTATCCGATACAGTAGATCTATATGTGGGGACGGGAAGGCGCTTTCATATACGCGTATGTCTTATGAGTCTATTTGATTTTGTGGATGAGAAAAATAAGCAATGCCTAGAGAGCATGTCATGTGTCACATGAATAAAGTCTAAATACTAAGCTTCCTGAAAGTCGTGTTGAGAATAAAAATTGAGAGAGGATAACTCTCAACTCCTAAGAAATATCTTAACCTGACGTCTAGAGACTCCAGGAGATCAGGATCATGATATTTGATCATACCATGGCACTCCAGAGACTATAATATCAACATCAATAGCCAGGAAATGCTCTATCTCATTACCTATTGTAGATACCCGATTCTACAATCATTGAAAAGTTAAGAGTATGCTGAGGTGGACCACCTATAGTCCTTCGAAACAAGAAGGCTGGTAGCTGATAAGACTGGGGCACCGGTGTGGTGTCTGCCCAATTAGACTCTAGCATGAGAGTTAGCGACGTTACTCTATAAGTAATGCAAGTATGGTGATGCTTGTGAATGATTATGAGGTAATATTTGGAAAGTAGGGTAAGGGCGAGAGAGAGGTTTTGAGAGAGAGAGGGTTTGTGTTTGGTTATCGCTTCTGCCTATTGAACATCCCTCATATCAGGAAGTATGAGGGTATTTATAGGAGTTGATGTGTCAAATATATACATATATTTGTGCATCCTTTACACATAAGTTCATTGCATTTTGAGTTGATTAAGAGTTAATATTGCCTAAGAAAGCTATATTTGCATATTATAGGAGTCAAGGCAAGATAGGGAGGAAAAGAGTGCAAAATGAAGATTTGGAGCCTAGTACTGATTTTCGATCGATCGGCCATATTCCCGATCGATCGGACCTGCCAAAACACCTAAAAATATCATCGAGACAGATTGTATTTCCGATCGATCGGACTATTCCCGATCGATCTGAGTACTATTCACAGCACTGCGCAGTTTCGCGAAAAAGACCCGAATTCACGTGTTTCTAAGCCAAAACGACCCCAACTTGTTTTTGAAACGACATAAGAGTTTGGAGAAGTATAAAAGGACATAAGATAGGGTTTTGGAGGAGAGCTTGGAGGCTGAGGAGCTGGATTTCGTGCTACCTCCATTGGAGAGCTTGGAGGCCACCTTGGAGCTTGGAGAAGAAGAGGATCTACAACGGGGTTTCCTCTCTCCTTTTCTATCCTAGTTTCTATGGTTGATTTCCTTCGTTTAATGATGTATTTTGCTTCCATGAGTGGCTAGATTTCCTACTAGGGTCTTAATGTAACCAAACCTTGAAGATTCAATAAACTTGATTTCCTTATTTCTTAATTTCTCTCTCTCTTGATTGTCTATGGGTGTGATTAATGCTTTTGAGTGTTTGGCCATCATTCAATTGATTTGCTGCCTAGATTGAGACCGGAAGGAGATATCTAGGGTTTGCCTCAAGCCATAGATGACATAGGGTGCATGAACCATAGGAATATAGGTTTGTGACTTATGCAATCGCTAAATGATTTCCATAGTTCGTAATGGGTTTTTGATATATTAATCCGATTGTTAGGAATAACAGGGATTTATATTGAAAATACGTTTGATGTATCTAGGAATAGAACATTGAATAGGTTGGGAAATCGATTGTCATTATTGAGAGATGAATTAGGGATTAAGGAATCAAGGGAATTGAATTGGATAGGTGTGGTGAAGTTAAGTACCCTAGTGCTTTCCATCCTTGATTTCATATTTGTGTTTGATTTGTTTTTGTTCTTTTTAATTAGTTTAGTAAAAATCAAAAAACCAATCGCTAATCCTTTTCTCCAATTTACATAATTGTAGCTTGTTTGACATTGATTTCTTTTGCCAACACATCCCTAGTGGAAACGTTAATTTACTCATCTTTATATTACTTGTGCGATTTGTGCGCTTGCAATTAAATCCATATCAAGTTTTTGGCGCCGTTGCCGGGGATTGAGGCAATTGTTTTTTGTGTCAAATTAGGTTTTCAATTGTGTTAATTGGTTTTTATTTTTCTGCAGAATTTTTGTTTTCTTCTTGCATGAGCTTGGGAAGACGTTCTATTAATCCGGAATTTGTGCTATTGATTGGAGATTGAAGGACTCTTCACAATCTTAGACGGGAGCTTATTAATAATCAAATGGAAAGCATGGGAGACAATCAAGGAAGGGGGAATGTTGGTGGAGCTTTAAATGTGAATAATGGTAATGGTGGAGGTGCTAATCGAAGAAATGGTGGTGATGAAGTTGAAGGCCCTCCTAGGCAATTTGACCCTCGCTCTCTTGAGGATTGTGCTAGGCCTACTTGGGACACAAATCCTTCAAGCATCCGCTATCCTCCTATCAATGCTACTAATTTTGAGATCAAGCCGGCTATCATCAACATTATCTCCAATTCGGTTGTTTTCTATGGTCTTCCTAATGAAGAGCCCAATGTTCATCTTCGCTCTTTCTTGCATGTGTGCACTACTTTTGGGATTAACGGAGCTTCTAAGGATGCTATCTTGTTGAGGTTATTCCCATTTTCTTTGAGGGACAAGGCTAAGGGATGGTTGATGTCCTTGCCTCCCAATTCTATCACCACTTGGGATGAGATGGCAGAGCAATTCTTGACGAAATTCTTTCTTCCGGGCAAGGCGGTACAAATTAGGGTGAATATCATGTCTTTTGCCCAAAAGGATTTTGAATCATTTTATGAGGCTTGGGAGCGCTTTAAAGGAATTATTCGAAGTTGTCCAAATCATGGCCTTCCGGAATGGGTAGTGTACCAAGCTTTTTATAATGGGTTGAGCATGCATACTAAGGAGACTATTAATGCGGCTGCAGGAGGTTCTTTTATGACCAAAAATCAAGAGGAGGCTAGGGAATTACTTGATAAAGTGGCCAAGACCACTAACTCTTGGTCCTCGGTGAGGGGGAATCCAAAGCAAGGAGGAAGTTTTAGAGATGATGAAGTTATGTCTACCTTGGCTATTATGGCAAAGAAGATTGATGCATTGACACTAAATCAAGCTCAAGGAGTACATGCTATGCAAAGCACACCTTCTCATATGTCTTGTGCTTATTGTTGTGGACGCCATCCTACGAGGGAGTGTCTTATTGCTTGTTCATCTAATCCTAGTGAGCAAGTGAATGCCATTAGTGGAGGTAATTTCAATCAACCCCGCAATGATCCTTATTCCAACTTCTACAATCCGGGATTTAGGAATCAACCCAACTTCTCTTGGAGCAATACTCAAAATGTGCAAAATCCTCAACATCTAGTGCAGCCCCAAGAGAAGAAGATGGATATTGATGAGATGTTCTCAAAGCTTGCGGAAGGTCTTGATATGCTTACAACGCATACCTCCCAATTTATGACAAGGACGGAGCAATACATGAGTAAAACCGATGCCACTCTACAAGCTCAAGCAACTTTGATGCAAAACTATGGAACTTCCATCCTGAATCTTGAGGTACAATTGGGGCAAATAGCTAACAATTTGTCATCTAGAGAAAGAGGTACCTTGCCAAGCCAACCGGAATTGAATCCAAGAGGGAAGGATAAAGAGCAATGCATGGCAATCACTCTCCGGACTGGTAAGGTAGCTCAAAATGCTGCTGATCTTGATGCCGAAAAGGCAAAAATTTTGCAGGAAAAGGGGGAGTGCAGCAGAACCAGGGAAAAAGAAGCTGAAAAGTGTTCAAGGGCTATTTCCGATCGATCGGACCCCATCCCGATCGATCGGCCAGCTGCAGTACATGATGAAAAATGCAGAAATGAGAAAGATATGCAGAATCGGTTTACTGTGGAATTGGATTGGCCCGATAGTTCTCTTCCTGCACCTCCAGTCAAACCTTATGTGCCTCCAATTCCATTTCCTCAAAGATTGAAGAGCACTAAAAAGAATGATGATCAATTCTCTAAATTTTTGGAGGTATTCAAGAAGCTTCAAGTGAACATCCCCTTTGCCGAAGCTTTAGAGCAAATTCCTTGCTATGCCAAATTCATGAAGGAGATCTTATCCAAGAAGCGGAGATTGAAAGAGCATGAAAAGATACAGTTAACCGAAGAGTGTAGTGCCATTGTGCAACGGAAGCTCCCAATTAAGCAAGATGATCCGGGAAGTTTCACAATTCCGTGCACCATTGGAAGCACCTTGATTGAAAGATCTTTATGTGATCTTGGAGCTAGCATCAATTTGATGCCATTGTCGGTTGCTAAGCAAATTGGGAAGAAGGAGATTAGTCCAACCACAGTGTCTTTGCAAATGGCGGATAGATCTATCAAGTATCCTATTGGCATGGTAGAGGATGTCTTAGTGAAGGTGGGTGATCTTATGTTTCCGGTTGATTTTCTTATTTTGGATATGGAGGCCAACCCCACTACTCCTATAATCTTGGGAAGACCATTCTTGAGTACCGGGAGAGCTTTGATAGATGTTGAAAAAGGGAAGCTTACTTTGAGAGGTGCGGGAGGTGACCAAATCACTTTTAAAGTGTTTGGAACTAGGAGGCAAGAGGAGATTTCTCAACAATGCCTCCAAGTAGAGCATATTGACATGATCATCCCCGACACTCTTGAGAAGAAAGTTCCATATATTCCGGTGGAAGTTCTTTTAGGCAAAAATTCCAAGGTTGAGCATGAAGTTCCTAAGACAGCCTCCCAAGCTGCAATTGAAGTTCAAAAGCCTCAAATTGAAGATCCCAAGGAGAAGAAAAAGAAGAGCAAGAAAAAGAAGAAGAGGAAGACCAAGAAAATGAAGAAAAATGTCTATTCTAAGGAAATGGTGGTGATGAAAGCTTATTCTCCTTGCATGGAACCTAAGCAATCCAATGTTAATCCTAGGAAGCCATCAAGGGGAGTCTACACCACAACTCTCAAGGATCCCGGTTGAATCCAAAAGGGAAGTCGGGCTGAAGACTTTAAACCAAGCGCTTTCGGGAGGCAACCCAGGTTTTATTGTTCTATCCCTATCTTTTTAGTTTTATTTTCACCTATTCCATGCATTGAGGACATTGCATATTTTAAGTGTGGGGGTGGGAATTTAGGTTTCTAGTTTTTGTTAAATAATAAAATTTTTGACTTCAAATGCCTTATGTCATGTCACTCTTGAGTGTATTTGGATGAATTTTGTGATCCTTGAAACATTGATGGATCTTGCTATGGACATTCTTTCCAATTGAGTTTTCCTATCTTGAAAATTGTTTTGTCCATTGTGCCTTTGTGAATATGGAACACTTGATTGTGGGGTATGAAATATGACTTGACTTTGGCATTTGTGGTTGTTTGAGATCAATTTGATTCTAAATAGCACTACTTGAGCAATGAAAAATGAAAAAAAAAATAGAAAAAAAAAATAATTTTTGTTTATGAATAAATGGTTCATAAGTTTTCTGCTGAGTAACCGGGCCTCTTGCCTAGCAAGCAATGAGTTTCGCGTAAAAAGGTAGGAAATGAATGTTAGAGTACCTTGGTGACTAGTTTAACCTCGTAGCCTTTTTGACTCGGGTAATTAGATCCGTTGGGGTGTCTTAACACCTAGTGCCCTAAGCCAACTGGATTGGGAGTCATTGGTCGAAAGCTCGTTACATGGGTCATGTAGAAAGCTTAAGGAGGTTGAGCATTGCACAAGTCACCTTTGAGAAGAAAAAGAAAGAAAAAAAAATGTGAATAAGAATGAAGTTTGAATAAATGCTCATTGTATTCGCTTTTTGATTCTTATTGTTCTTGGAAGACTTCATGGTCATTGTTTATGTCACTTTGAAGCCAAATATCAAGTGAAATCCATTATGTGCATCATTTCTTGAATTTATAAGCAAAGTGGATGAGATAATATTCTTGAAGGAATGTTTTTATTGGTTTGAATGCCCTAATGTTTGGTTTGTTAGTATGGATAGGGTTGCAATTGTGAGTTAATTTTATACTCTTGTTGATGGCATTAATTTTGGCATTGAAGTTGTTTAGTGTTTGTGGGTATCATTCTGGTAAACCCTCAGGAGACACAACTCCTCCTACTAGGGGCACCTAGGGGTTTAAAGGCTTGTGACACATGCTAAGTGTCATCGTGAGCCCTACGAAAGTGGCATAGATTAGTTGCTTATTTGGAGTAGGTCTTTGTTGTTTTATTTTTCATTTGAGCTTAACAGAAAATACTCTTTCCCTCCTTTATTCATTCTCAACTTGCTCGAGGACGAGCAAAGGTTAAGTGTGGGGGTGTTTCCCGATCGATCGGAGTACTATTCACAGCACTGCGCAGTTTCGCGAAAAAGACCCGAATTCACGTGTTTCTAAGCCAAAACGACCCCAACTTGTTTTGGAAACGACATAAGAGTTTGGAGAAGTATAAAAGACATAAGATAGGGTTTTGGAGGAGAGCTTGGAGGCTGGGGAGCTGGATTTCGTGCTACCTCCATTGGAGAGCTTGGAGGCCACCTTGGAGCTTGGAGAAGAAGAGGATCTACAAGGGGGTTTCCTCTCTCCTTTTCTATCCTAGTTTCTATGGTTGATTTCCTTCGTTTAATGATGTATTTTGCTTCCATGAGTGGCTAGATTTCCTACTAGGGTCTTAATGTAACCAAACCTTGAAGATTCAATAAACTTGATTTCCTTATTTCTTAATTTCTCTCTCTCTTGATTGTCTATGGGTGTGATTAATGCTTTTGAGTGTTTGGCCATCATTCAATTGATTTGCTGCCTAGATTGAGACCGGAAGGAGATATCTAGGGTTTGCCTCAAGCCATAGATGACATAGGGTGCATGAACCATAGGAATATAGGTTTGTGACTTATGCAATCGCTAAATGATTTCCATAGTTCGTAATGGGTTTTTGATATATTAATCCGATTGTTAGGAATAACAGGGATTTATATTGAAAATACGTTTGATGTATCTAGGAATAGAACATTGAATAGGTTGGGAAATCGATTGTCATTATTGAGAGATGAATTAGGGATTAAGGAATCAAGGGAATTGAATTGGATAGGTGAGGTGAAGTTAAGTACCCTAGTGCTTTCCATCCTTGATTTCATATTTGTGTTTGATTTGTTTTTGTTCTTTTTAATTAGTTTAGTAAAAATCAAAAAACCAATCGCTAATCCTTTTCTCCAATTTACATAATTGTAGCTTGTTTGACATTGATTTCTTTTGCCAACACATCCCTAGTGGAAACGATAATTTACTCATCTTTATATTACTTGTGCGATTTGTGCGCTTGCAATTAAATCCATATCAGGAGTGAAAAAGGTAGGACGATTAAATGACGTAGTTATGCAAGTGGGATGATCAGGCGGTTAACGTATCGGAGAGTGTGAATAATGATGGCCTGAGGTAAAGTATTCTCCAAGCATTGTGGCTAAGGCTTATGAATGGAGAGACAAAACGGTTAAATGGAAAGTTGTCAGAGGTTAGGTATACAAGAAGGTAAAGGCTAGTTTCTAATTGGGTAATGAGGTCAGTCACCTAAGAATATAAGGGTTATAGACTAGGGCGGGTAGCTATGAAAAAAGTTGGTTACAGACTTTATGGAAAGGTGTCAGTTGCAGGCTTTACGGTAAGGTGGTGGTTGATATAACAAGAAGTATGTGGCTTTATGATAATGCAAGTGAGTGAGCAGTAAAGTGAATACATACAAGTGAAGCGTTCATACCTGGTATGGATTTTAATCCATATCTGATGGCGTGTCCAAGGTCAAGCGCCTGCGATGCTGTCAAACACTTCCAAGGAACGAGGTAAAACTTGTCTGTTGAACGTGGTAGAACATGTCCGTTGAGTGAGGTAAAACCTGCCCGTTTAAACGATTTATGCTTTGGCTTTGATAGCTAATGTGGCACTATGTTGACCATGATTTGCTGACATGGCGTCGTTGAATTGTCAAAGTGGGGCCATGATCGATTTTGGCCACTACAGTTTGTCCCCCGCTCTCTGAGTTATAAAGTAGCTTAGAGAGTAGTTCAGCTGTTGGTTCTGTAATCCTGTTGTATAGATAAGAAAGCAAGACATGCTGTTGAATTTTGTCAATTTTGTTGAGTGGCCCAATTTGATAAATATAGAAGCTCTTTGGGTGGCCATTAGCTTTGGCGGGCCCAAAGGAAAGTTTGCTTTCTTGGCGATCATTGAGCTAACGGGCCTAAAGGAATATTTGCTCCCTAGGCGTCTAATGTTCTAGCTGGCCCAGGGGAATGTTTTGCTCTTTGGATGACCATTAGCTCTGGCAGGCCCAAAGGAAAGTTTGCTCTCTTGGCGGTCATTGAATTAATGGGTCTAGAGGAATATTTGCTCCTTGGGCAGCTAATGTGCTAGCAGGCCCAAGGGAATGTTTTACTCTTTGGATGCCCATAAGCTCTGGCAGGCCCAAAGGAAAGTTTGCTCTCTGGGTGATCGGAGTGCTGTCGCGCCCTTAGAGGTGTCCTTCATATGAGAGATTTGTCATCGAGCGAGTGCCCACGTATCAGTTTACAAAGAGTTTGATGAGTTCTTTAAATGGTCAGTAATCGTAGTTGTAATAAATAAAGGATAATTTCTATGAAATAAATGTATAATAAACAAAAGTATGTTTAAATGTATAGCATAGTTGGGTGAGCACTTGTCAACCTATTGTATTGTCTTTGCAGCAGATTTAGGCATGCTAAATGTAGAAAGAAAACATTCAATTGCCTAACTTGTATATAAAACCTAAAGTCAAAAAATATAAATGTCTTGAATTTCGACAACGTAGTCCTTGATTGGGGTGTGTACCAAGTATTGAAGATCAAAGCACTCTCCTAATGAATATAAAATTCTAAGAGTTTTAATTTGAATTGGGCAAGATGAAGACTTATGTTACGAATAAATAAGGGAGTTTGGAGAGTACAAAACTAATTACTATCCTTATTTAATGGTAAATAAAGGCTCATATTAGAAGTATTATTTAATATTTAAAAGCTCTGAGGAAAGGGGAAGCTGTGCGATAGGGGAGCGTAGCGTACAAGTCATTAATGCGTTGAAATTCGCGTATAGCTTTATTCAGGCAATTACATATGAAGGATCACACATGCCATTTGGTAGGAAACCAAAAAGTTACAATTTATTTATTCCCTAACTTAATGCTCTTACACGTGATAAGGAGACTGACGGTGTAAATTGAATTATTGATGCACACATGGTGCGATACGGTCCAAGTATTTATATTACGTCAGTGTTTTTGTCAAACGAAGAGACGCCTAAGTTAGATATTTAAGACGACTAGGGTTTTCTCGATTAGTGTTAGGTAGCATGTAATCATGTTCTTTGGGTTACCAAGGAATTTTCGTCGTTTTATGGCTATATAAGGGTTTCGTTAGGCTATCTTCTTCACACGTCCATAGAAAGAAAGAATTTCCTAAGTGAGAAGCTTCTTCATACGTCCATATATTTGTAGAAGGAAAGAATTTCTTGAGTGAGAAAGCTTCTTGAGAAGTCAATTTCTAGAAGGAGAGAGATTTTACAGAGGTTTGTGAATACAAACCAATCATGTCTGGTTTGCTTCTTTCCTTCGTGACTTTTGTGTTTCTTCTGAATTTCGATAGCTATGGCTAGAGTCAGGGAAAAGAAGGGAAGAGGCAAAGCTAAGATCGAGGCGTCGCTGCGACCGCCAGAGATTGATTCCTCAGTCGGATCTCGTATTCTTCCGACGGAGTTTAGCCCAAATCAAGACTTGGCAAGGAATATCTGGCTTGCCTGAAGGAAGCTTACCAATTGCCAGATGATCTCCAAGTTTCTCCTATAGGCGAGGAAGTGAGGGTTGATTCCGATGTTACTCGTGAATTATCAGTTTACAAAGTGATGTTACAAATTTCTGATAGACGATTTTATTGTGGCAGGTGCTCAACAAAATTGGGATCGCTCCCAGTCAACTGATGCCTAACCCATATAGGATAATTCTCTGCGTGCAGTACCTTGCTGAGAAACATAAAGTGTCGTTTGGAGTGGAGGATTTGCTATCTTTGTATAGTTTTAAAGAGCACAAAAATGAGAAACTGCGAGTGATGATGAACATCAAGTGCAAGGCGCACTCAATAGTGTTAAACCTTGCCTCCAATGATCATGGCGAGGAATGGAAACATGAATATTTCTGGGTACGAGGAAAATCTTTGTGGGGTGCAAAAATTGGATACCTTCGGTGGAATAAACCAAATAGTAAGGTTTTTATACTTTTTTAAATTTATTTCGCTTGCCTTAGTGAATCTAACATCCGTTTTATATTCCTATAGTTCCAAAAAAAAAAGAGTAGAAAACGTGGAGAGTGAAAAAGAAGCTAACAGGAGAACTGAGGCGGCTAAGAAATTAAAGGCTTTACCTGATGAAGAAAGAGATTGGGCAACCATTTAAGGAGCCTTTCTTTCAACGAGTGCCAAGGCTTTCCAAAAAGGTATATTTTCTTCTTAGATTAAAAAATTTTGCTCAACTTACAAGTGGTTTATCATAGATTCCAAGAAGATCAAGAGGAGTTTGTGCGCCGAGAGCAAGAAGAAAAAGAAAGAAAAGATTGTTGAGGCGACGAGGTAGCAGTGAGCGAGGAAATAGTTCTTCAATCGAGCATTAGAACACCTAGAAAAAGTAAGAATTTCAATATTTTCATTTTTAAATGTGAGTTTTGGGTGAATTATACGTTTTAATTTACTATTCATATATTTCTTGTAGCGGTTCCTAAGAATGGCAAACAGTTCTTGTGTCCCACAGAATTGTTGTAAGAGATACGATGAAGAGAGCCGAGGAAATACCTCAACAAATTAGTGATATTCGAATTGAGGAGATAATAGAAGGTGAGTTCACCGAAGACGTTGGGGTGGCTGACCCCCAAAATGTTCAAAATATTAGGGCGATCGAACCTCAGAATGTTGGAGCGAGTGGGATTGAAGATGTTGAAGCGAGCAAAGACCAGGAAAAATGGAGGCATGTCGAGATGAGGAGCAAGAAGAATGAAGAAAGAAGAAAGAAGAAGAATGCAAAGGGAGAAAAAGAAAGAGAAGCGAAAGAAATAGAAGAAGAAGCGAAAATTCAAGAGGGCGAGAGGGGTGAAGTTTAGAAAGAAATACTTGATCTTTTTCCTGATATGCCAGATATGAGGAGTGCTAATTTTGGAGCCGAAACTGGTGAGCAAAGAACTTGTGTTGTTCAAGGTATGCTTGTTAGGCAAAGATACAAACGAGTCTTTAAGAAAAGAAAATGATATGATGGTGATGAGGGACCATCGCTTGGTGCAAAAAGGGCACGAACATGTGCCAAAAAGTTTCACAAGGTTACTTCTCAAGGTGCTCGATCTATCTCGTTCTTGCTGCCAATGAATATCTCCTTATGTAAAGCTTCTGCTCTTGCCCGACAAGTTTGACAATCTTCTTTTTTGAAAGGACGACAAGATTTTAAGTAGACGTGGTCTGGATCAAGTGTTGGAGGAAAGTATCGTGCAAGCTTTCCAACATTTTCAAAAGATGCTTTACATGAAAAAGGAGTTTGCCACTCTTGGGAATGACATAAAATTTGTACTTGATGGGAGAGCAAGAGCCAGAGCCAGGGTCGGTCGCCTCAAAGAAAAGTTTGCGGATATGGAAAAGAAATTAGATGAGATGACACAACATCTTACAGTGAGCAACTGTTCCTATCAACAAGCTGCCAACTGAGGAAGCACAAAGATGGCAATCCAATTGAGGAAGCACAAAGATGAGGCGGAGAAAGAGAGAGATGCAACGAATGAGGCTCGAGCGGTCGATCAACAAAAGGTGTTGAAAATTTTTCATGTGCAACATAACGAAACTTTGGATAATCTCAAGAGCACTATTGAGGTATTTTCCAACAAAGAAAAATAGATGGAGGAAAATCTAGCCCAGTCGAAGAGCGATAGAGCCAAATTCAAGAAATAACTCTAGATAGTTGGAGGCCTTGCTACTACAGAGCTTAAGTTAGAACTCTTTCAACAATTCAAAGAAGGGAAAATGGTTGAGTGGCGAGTCGATGAAGAAATTTCCAACTGTGAATCAGTGTTGAAACTCGCCAAGAAGAGAGAGAAAATAGTGGAAAGTGATGAAGAAGTAGAAAATGAAAGTGAAGAAGAAGTAATTGAAGACGAAGAAGAAGATGATTTATAAAGGGCAATAGTGAGCCAAACAATACTGGTCAAGCAAATGAAGAACTTCAGGTGGGAAATCAGCCAAAACTCATTGAGCCTGTGAGGAATGCTTTACCTGATGATAATCTAGAAAACTCGACGAGGGGGGAAAAGAACTCGACCAACATATTTCCTTAAAATTGCTACTTTGCTAAGTTTTTGTTTGTAGTTGTACTTCTATCTTTTAATCTTAATGAATATTATGTTGTTGCATCATTCAATGCATGTTTTATCATATCAATCAACTGTACTAAGTTTGTTGCCCTCCTAAATTCTTGTTAAAAAATCCAAGGTAAATGAAATAAATTCATTCGCCAGAACTTATAGGTGTTGAGCGCCTAAAAACTTAATTGATCTATTTCATATTAACTTGTCAATTATCCCTGTCCCCTAGTTCAAGTGGAAAACAAAAATTCTATATAAACTAGAGAATATAACTATAAGCATGGAAAAAATAGATGCACAAAGTAAAGTTAGTTGACGGGCAACTGACCGGATTTCTGTTGTGCCAGTTAGGCGTGCAGAAGCTGGTTGACCGTCGCTAGCAGTCATACCTTTTAATTGTTCTCACCCTCCTGTAACCTGCATCCAAAGAAACAGATGACGAACGTCGAAGCGTTCGTTGTGGAATAAGTACTTGATCAAAAAAGATTATATGTTTAAAAGCATACTATGTGCACACTAGATTTATTTTTTTCGAAATGATATTGCTTCAAGTGGATGATGTTCCAGCTGTTAGGAATATTGCGACCATCTTTTTCTTGAAGTCTGTAAGCTCCTTGACCCACTACCTCGGTAATTAAGTAGGGGCCTTCCCAAGTTGGATCGAGTTTGCCCGCACTAACTTCTATTGTATTTTGGAACACTCGTCGAAGTACCCAGTCGCCTACCTTGAAAGACCTGGTGCGAATGTGTTTTGTTGAAGTGTTGGGCGACCTTGATATTTTAGGCAGCAGTTCTTGTCAGAGTTTTCTCCCTAAGCTCATCAATCGTGTCTAGTTGATCATTCATCTGCTCCCAATTAGCTTCTTCATTCACCCATTGGAATTTAGTAGAGGGCAATCTAGCTTCGACTGGAATTCCTTCTTTCGAATCGTAGGCCAATGAAAATGGGGTGTCCCCTATTGCATTCGTTGTCATTGTCCTATAAGACCACAATACACCTGGAAGCTCATCCGCCCAAGCTCTTTTGGCTTTTTCCAATCTTATCTTCAATGTGTTAATGTGTTGATCAAAGTTTTGTTGAAAGCTTCGGCATGTCCATTGCATTACGGATGACAAAGTGTGGCGAACAACAATTTGATCTTCCAATGGTTGCAAAAGCTTTTAAATCCATGGCTAATGAATTGATAGTCATTGTCTGCTACTATCGAATACGGCACGTCGAACCTGCGAATAATATTTTTTTAGACAAATCTTTTCACCTCTATTTCCTTCACGTGACGAAAAGTTTCAACCTCAATCCATTTGGTGAAGTAATATATCAACGCCAAAAAACTATTCTCATTGGCCAAAGGTGGTGTGAGACTTGGGCAAATCTTTGGCATTTGTCACATCGGCACACATAATCAGTGGCGTCCGTCTGCATTGAAGGCCAATAATAACCTGTCGAAAGTGCTCAGTGAGTTAAACTTCGTCCCCTAGAATGATTTCCACATTCCCCTTCGTGTAGCTCACCCAAAACATAATGAGCTTGTTCAGGAGTTATGCATCTTATTAAAGAACCAGAGTAAGAGCATTTATAGAACAAACCTCCATACATAGTGTATCTAGCTGCGTTCGCTTTTAGGCGTCTGGCCTTATTTCTATTGTCAGGTAGTTGGCCCTCTTCAATATATCGTGCCAAAGGAACTATCCAACTATCTTGTGATGGTTCTAGCGGTGGTTCGTCAATTGTCAACATTTTGTCTGGGCCCACTGCTTCATTTAGAATTGCATGCCTCTTGCATATTGACGACCATTTCAGATATTCATAAAGCATCGGTTGTCGATCCGTTGTCTGGATTGAGGACCCTAACTTGGCGAGTGCATCAACATGGGAGTTGTTTGCCCGATGGACCAATGTTATTGCAAACTCTTTAAAGTTTCGTAGCTCTTTTACTAACTTCAAATATTCTATCATTTTTTGGATCTTTCGCCTGATAAGACTGTTTAAGTTGGTTTACTAAATTTTTAACCCCCAAATCCATGGTGAGTTGCATACCAACGATCAAAGACTCATATTCTGCTTCGTTATTTGTTACTCGAAACCCACAACGTATTGATCGTTGAAGAATGCTCCTTTCAGGTGACACCAAGACTAAGCCAAGTCCACTTCCTTTAATGTTACTGGCTCCGTCGACTGAAAGTGTCCATTTTCCAATAGTTTGAACTGACAAGCACAATAGTTCTTTTTTACTGCCTCTTCCATAGAAAGAGCGAAATCAACAATAAAGTCGGCCAAAACTTGAGATTTGATCATCGTGCGGGGTTGATAAGTAATATCATGCTCACTCAACTCGATCTCCCATTTCGTCAACCGTCCCAATTTGAAAATAAGGCCGCAACTTCCGTGTCAATGTGATGAGGGCGAGGGCGAGCTTATCCATCTGACTGTATCTAGTTTTGGCGTCAAGTAAACTCTTGCTCACATAATACAATGGTGTTGCTTATAGTCTTCTTCCCTTACTAGAACTATGTTGACCACTGTTTCAGATATCGCTAAGTAAATGTACAACTGCTTACCCGCCTTTGGTTTTGACAAAAGTGGAGGGGAAGTTAGATATGACTTTAAATATTGTAGAGCACTCTCATATTCTTCTGTCCACTTGAAGTTGATTGCCTTGCGTAGAGTAGCAAAAGACTATGACACTTGTCCGACGATCTAGAGATAAAACAACTAAGCACTGCGACTCTACCAGTTAACTCCAAGACATCTTTCACGCAAGTTGGCGAGGAAATGCCAAGGATTGACCTAATTTGATCTGGGTTGGCTTCAATTCCTTGTTCGGTTACCATAGACAACAAATGATCCAAGTGCTATTTGGCGAGCAAGGACTTCATCATCATATCATCTATGTATACTTCCATCGTGTTCCCCAGTAAACTGCCGAACATCTTGTTGACCAATCTTTGATAGGTCGCCCCTGCATTTTATAGCAATAGATCCCTTGCTCAGTAACAAATGTCATTTCTCTTGGTCTTCAGGGCGCATTAGAATTTGATTGTAGTTTGAGAAAGCATCCATGAAACTCAACGTCTCATGACTCGTCATGGCATCTACCATAATATCAATATGGGGAAAAGGATAGAAATCTTTCTTGGGCAGGATTTATTCTAATCCGTGAAGTCAATGCATACTTGTTATTTACCATTCTTCTTTCTATCTAACCACAATGACATTTGCCAGCCAATCGGGGTTGTTTACTTCTCTAATGAATCCGTTATCGATCAGCTGTTGAACTTCTTCATTGATTATTCGGTTTCACTCTGGGGCAAACTTCCTCCGCTTCTACTTAATTGGCGGGTGACTGGGATCAACTTGAAGTCTATGTTGGGTGACCTATGGATAAACCCCAGTCGTATCGGCATGAGGCCAAGCAAAATAGTGGTGATGCTTGGCGAGGAACTCAATCAATTTTTTCCTTAGATCCCTTGATAGGCGAGTGCTAACTTGGACTTTTCTTTCAGGAAACCCCAGGCAAATAGGGATCTCGTCTAACTCCTCCATATATGGTATATTGGGCTCGCCGACGATCCCCTCATGCTATAATTACTATAACTGTGGACTTCTTATAACACTTTCATAAGCCCAGTTGCTCGCCGTGTATCTCCTTGATACCAAAATCAATTGAAAACCTCAGTACTTGGTGATAAGTTGATGGGATGACTCTCATCTCATGAAGTCATGGTTGCCCCAAAATTAAATTATAGGCTGATGGCCAATCTAGCACAAGGAATCGTGTATGCGCATTCACTCCACCAGCATACATAGGTAGTGCTATCTCGCCCTCAGTGATCTTACTTTCTCCACCAAGACCAAAGAGATTTGTTGAATGCCAGATGATATGTGCTTCATCAATATGCATTTGCTTCAAACAACTCAACATCAAGATGTTTGATGAACTTCCGTAATACGAGGGAGCGCATCTTCCATGCTTTTGTAGTCATATTTGGCAATCTCCTCATGGACCCCGCATCTAATAGGATACCATTTTTTAAGGCGTAGAAGACTGTTTTTGGATTATAGTTGGGGATACACTCTTTCCCTGTTGAATCTAGTTAAGAAATCTCGAGTTGTCTCTGTAGCTCATTGTATGAGTTTAAACAAATCTTTCAAGCATTTGGGTATCTTTTTGCTACCAGTAAAATGCATGAGGAAAGCGTCGACCAGCTAGGCGAATGATGATATTCCTCCATTTGGCAAACTAATATACTACTGGAGGGCAACTAATGTCAAACTGGATCCAAAGCCCTTACACATGCAAGCTTCTCTCACATCTTGTGGGATGGCAGTTGCCAACATCTTCTGTTTATAATGTGTCGCATGCTCGTCGGGATTTGTTGTTTCGTCATATAATTTCATCACAGGGGCCGCAACTCCATAGAAGGGATATATTCTCTCCTTGTCGAAAGTCTTTCATTTTTGCTTACGAAGCTTTTCATTTTTCGTTTCTGCTACGGCGAGGCGATCAAAGTTTTGTTGCGTCTGCTCATTCATTGTAGCTACTTGGACGATTAATTCAGCGACAACGTTGTTATATGAAGTTGACATGGTGTTTTAGATGATTTTGGAAACTGATTTCTTGCTTCGTTGAAAGACTATAGAGGCCTCACGATGGGTGCTAAATTATAGATACCCAATTCTACAATCGTTGAAAAGTCAGAGTATGCTGAGGGGGACCACCTATAGTCCTGCAAAATAAGAAGGCTGGTAGCCTATAAGACTGGGGCATTGGTGTGTTGCCTGCCTAATTGGACTCTGGCGTGAGATTAAGTGATGGTAGTCTGTAAGTAATGCAAGTATGGTGATGCTTGTGAATGATTATGCGATAATATTTGGTAAGTAGGCTAAGGGCTAGAGAGAGGTTTTTAGAGAGAGAGAGGGTATGTATTTGGTTATCGCTTCTGCCTATTGAACATCCCTCATATCAGAAAGTATAAGGGTATTTATAGGAGTGAAAAAGGTAGGACGGTTGAATGATGTAGTTATGCAAGTGGGATGATCATGCGGTTAACGTATGGGAGAGTGTGAATAATGATGGCTTGAGGTAAAGCATTCTCCAAGTATTGTGGCTAAGGCTTGTGAATGGATGAACAAAATGGTTAAACGGAAAGTTGTTAGAGGTTAGGTATACAAAAAGGTAAAGGCTAGTTTTTGATTGCGTAATGAGGTTGGTCGCCTAAGACTATGAGGGTTATAGACTATGGCGGATAGCTATGAAAAAGGGTACAAGCTTTATGAAAAGGTATTAGTTGCAGGCTTTACATTAAGGTGGTGGTTGACATAACAAGAAGTATGTAGCTTCATGATAATGCACGTGAGTGAGCAATAAAGTAAATGCATACAAGTGAAACATTTATACCTGGTACGGATGTTAATCCATACCTGATGATGTGTCCAAGGTCAAGCACCTGAGATGCTATCAATCACTTCCAAGGAGCAGGTGCCTAATTTTATGGGTCACTCGTCAGTGAGCAAATGTTCGACGGGTGTTCCTACTTGCTTTCATTTGTTGAACGAGGTAAAACTTGTCTATTGAACGTGGTAGAACCTGTTTGTCAAGCGAGGTAAAACCTGTCCATTTGGACGATTTATGGTTTGGCTCTGATAGCTGATATGGCACTATGTTGACCACGATTTGCTGACATGGCGTCGTTGAATTGTCAAAGTGGGGCCATGATCGATTTTGGCCACTACACCTATCAACCCCTACCCTTATATAAACGAGGTTGAGGTTGAGGTTGAGCAAAGGTACGCTACACACATTCTCTGATTCACGCATGATAATTTTGGAATCACTATTACTATTAGAACTTCATGAGTTTGACACTGACCTGACGTGTGGATCGTCCAGAAAATTGCATCCATAGGTTTGTTTCTTTTTTTCCCCCTTAAGAGTGTATATGTTGCCAAATATGTTAGCTTATAAGTTGTCCAGGCAAGAGATCAACCGCTTTTGTCTTTTGGGATAAGAGTTAATGATGTAACGAGTCTGTAATGTTCGAGCATGCCACAACTTACTGTCAGTCCAAAGAATTGATATCGAATTACGCATCAATCTGATTTGTTACCAAACGAGTTGTGTGCAACTAAGAACACAAGACTGCTGGTTTGAGGGTGCGTTCCTGAAAATGACTTAAAATTTATTGAGTGTCACATGAGAAAAGCGGGAAAAGTACTTCTATTGAAATAATGAAAATAATACATCAGTGGAATGTATTGGAGTTTTCATTGCGAATACATCATGAAATGTAACATTATGCATGCTTTACAAGCTAAACATAAGAAATAGCCACGGAGACTACAGCCACGGAGGTTTGAAAGGAAATAATCTGGACTAATAATAGTTGATCGGAGTCATACTAAGAAAGCAGTAAAGTTTGTAGACGCATAGTCTATGTTTGATGCGTGATAGTTTCAATTTATGGTGTTGTTCCTTCTTATAGTCTTCCTGATCTTTGATGGTGGTTCTTCTCCTGTCTTCTAGGCATGATCTTGACACGACATGACATGGTTGATCATGGAGTAGTGGTTGCTGATTTGCTACTCAGGTTACTTGCCTAAATTCCCCTATAACCTTTGGGTATTCAAAGTGGGTGGATCAATGGTGATGGATTCAGATTATGGTCTTCATTCATGGAGGTCGTTGGGACACAAAGAACGTGTATCTTGCCCTACTCCCTGGAAGTAGGCCTCTTGTGTAGTGTTGATGAATTTAGGTTACTAACTTGAAACGTTTAAACATTCGGTGACGAAATTGAAAAATAACCTATATCGGTGATGACATGTTATATTAACCAAAATAAGAGTTTATTTTGTATTCTTCTAAACTGCTTTGAGTTTATCCATTTGTTAACAAACCTTAAATAGAATAAAACAGCTCTAATGATAAATCCCTGGATTTTAGCTCTTCTAGACAATACACCTTCAAACACCTTGATTTCTAGCAACATGATCCTAAATTTCAAACCTGATAAGATCATTATTCTTCTAAAATGAACAAACAATTAAGCATATAATCTCCTTTCTTTACTACGTGTAGCCTGATGATTCGTTTAGAGTATCCAATGGTGGGTCCCATGCTGCCATGATATGATTAGAGGTCATATTAAGTATACGCTCTATTACATATACATAACATGGAAATAAATTTATGTTCTAGCAAAAATTTGTGTGTACACGTCAACATTGTGTTGCTCTGAAATGTTGCCATGCTCATTGAACAAAATCATATATTGTATATTAATCACTATAAATTCATTTTTATTAATCATTCATCTTTAAATTGATGTATAGTCTTCCTACATTGATCAAATACATATATCATAAATATTAATTTATCATTAAAATTAATGTATCACATTTTCGATGTAAAATTCTGCACAACATACACGTCGACATTGGGGTCCAAACTGTGAAGTAGACGACGAATCTCATACTTGTAAGAACAATCAAGTTAGTGTTTTTCTCAAGAATCAATCAAGTATCTAATGTTGTAAGGATATGGTACTTGTTGATTTCCCTATATTCGATAGGGATAAGTATTGGAAAAACCCTTTTACTTTCAAAAAAAGTTCAAACAAGCCCTTGTACAATTTGTCGAGCTAAACAAACCCCTCTACTTTGTATTTTTGACTTAACAGGTTCGTTGTATTGAATTTCGTTATAACAGTGCTGACATGACCGTTAAAATATATGACATGGATTATACTTGTTGACGTGTTATTTTACAATCAAAATAGCCCCTGTACTTCAGACGATGGATAAGGTAAACACCTCTACTCTAAGAAAAAAGACAAATGAGCTCATGAGCCAAAATAGTGATTAACTCAATAATAGTCTGCAAATGTTAGTCAAGCAGTGAAGGTCTGTACGAACATAGACACAACTATAGATACGAGTGTTGTTCCTGCATTGAAACTACTCTATAAAACAACCAAATTAAGGACAAAGATCATAATCTATTGATTGATGGGGGCATTCCAAATGCTTGTAGTCATTACTACCACAAAAGTTCCTCTCTACATGATGTTGCTATTCGAATATTTGGATTGATAAAATGTTAAAATTGAAATTGCTCACGTAGCCCCATTGACCAAGATAAATCGATCCAAAAAATCATCACATACATCTTTGATTCAAATCTGAAAACAAAAAATAGAGAAATAAAGATGGTAACACCATTTATTGCCCCCAAATTGACTAAGGTCAAATTTTTGACATGTACAAATACAACCTTTCGGTAGAAGAAAGTCACCTTGAGAGGGGCTTCAATCTTCCCGATACACGAACAAGAGAAACTTTAGTCGCCAAATTGATGTGCTTGTAGTAAGATTTGGCAGTGAAGCAACCACGTTTAGTTAAATCTTTGATGCTAGTCTTTTTGATCTTCGGTTTATTAATATCAAGAAAAAGCCTCTTTATGAGTTACTAGAATAGAACAAATTTCAACTTTAGGTTACTAATTTGGAATATTTAATCATTCGGTGACGAATTGAAAAATGACCTATATTTCGGTGATGACATGTTATATTAACCAAAATAAGAGTTTATATGAAAGTATGAAACGTAAGGCTCCATTTGTAATCACACAATTCTTGAGTGAGGTTTTTGTACTTAATCCAATCTCTTCAAAGTATGGATAGCAACCAAACAATATCCGGGTCAGGTAATAGATACCCGCCCATAAGAGCAACCACAATGGTTGTATTTTGATGACCCAACAGTAGTATTTTATGTCACTTTTAATGGACCATTGAAAAATATGGGCTACAATGGTTGAGGTGTTGTTCCAAATATGTTGGCCCAATCTTGTAAGAATGGACTTTGACATGCCTTCTACCTTGCTTGCTTTAGGTGAGCTTTATTTAGACCCCCAATTTTTACGGTAAAAGAGTATTTTTCATCTCTCAACTATTGATCGGGTTTCATTTTCGTCCCTTAGCTCTATTTTTTCCCTTTTTCATCCTCGAACTATGAGAAAGTACCATGTTTATCCCTTGACTAAATCCGGCCATTGAAAAATCCTACGTGGCATCATATTGTTCGTCAGATCATGTTTTTCCCAACCTCAATCTCACTTAAAATGACGAAAATGATACTTTTCAATAGTTGAGGGACACAAATGGGGAAAAAAAAACTTAGGGACAAAAATGAAACTCCCCCATAGTTGAGGGACGAAAAGTATCTTTTTGCCCAGTTTTTATTAATCACACCCGGATTATCTACACCTCATAGAAATTGAAAAATAACTAACCACACCCCAAAATAATAAAAAATTGACACATTTATTAAACACATCCCAATGACAAAAAAACATAACAAAGAATGATCTCTTTTTTTTTGGTAAAAAAAAGATGTATAATACACGAGGGCATGTCTCAAGAAAGTCTGAAAAAGAAAATTTCAAATGAAAAGACAAAACTTTTACAACAAGTAGCTCAAGTTAACTAAGAAGCTATAAGTTGTATCCTAGAGAAATAGAGGAACTGCACCAAAACAGATCCAAAATCTGCACCAACTATCTTTAAAATTCTGCACAAAACAGCTTCAAAATTTGAACCAAAGCAATCCCAAAATCTACATAACACAGCTCCAAAATCTGCATATCATCGTCATCCTTGATAGAGAAGTTGAAGTCATGATTTATTGTTTTCGAGAGAATTCACACGAGGTTTTTGAGAACGATGGCGACAGGCGAAGGAGTCAGGAGGATTCTGGAGATCAAGAACTAGATATCAGAGATAAGTTTTAAATTAAGTTTGGAGTGGGGTGTGTTAAACCTATATATGGTCAAACGTAAATTGATCAAATTTTAGGTGTAATTAGTAAAAACTATAATGTAAATAAAACTCCCCCTTGCTTTATTCCAACTGGGCCCACCACGATACCAACTCCCCCTCCCCAGTTTGGATTGCCCATCCTCTTTCCTCCATTTTTCCCCTGACGCAGGCCTTCCCTTCTCTTAGATACTTCCTGGTTCATCCCGTTTCCCTGCAGCACATCAACCATGGACACTACATTTTACCAATAGAGGTCATTCTCACTAAACCATTGATTAACTTGTCCAGTAAATTCAAAATTGCTTATAACCAAGTGTGACAATTATCGACGATAATTGGAAAGTTTAGGAAGAATCGAGATCGAAGTTGATTTTTGAGATTAGATCTAGAGAGAGAACTACAGAGCTACTTCAAGCAATCCAACTTACCAGTCAATAAGAGGAGAAGAAACACAGACGAAAAGGCCAGCTGTAAGCATCCAACTTACCAGTCAAATCCAGGCAACTACCATTCTTGTTTCTACTTTGAAACTCCCACTCCTCAAAACCATTTTCATCAACACAACACCAAACTTTCGTGTACGCAGCGTAACAAGCTCTGGCAATAGCTTCTCATTTGCTTTCTCTTGTGTGTGTCAATTTCGTTCTCTCTTCATACCCCAGGTCACCTCTCCAATGTCGAGGCCAGGCAGCAAGATTATACAAGCCAAGCTGGTGGTTATGTCTTCCCTTCTAGGTTTATTCTGATATGCGTTCAAACTAGTAAAATTGGTTTCGATTCTTTAAATGTATTGAACGAAATTGGTCTTTTATTGGGAATTGTAGGATAAATTTATGGAAGCTCAATTGTTTTACCAGTATCTTTCTCCATGGGTCTTCGTGAATCGATTTTTATGTGCTGAGATGTTGCATGGAGAGTATATGAATTGAGTAATCTGATCATAAAGCATTTCAACCTAATCGAAATTGAATTGGTTCTTTAATCATACTCTTGCCTTAAAATTGTTCAGAAATTACTCTGCCCATGTTTGAGGGGTATCAGATATGGGGGTATCATATATTTTGTCCCACTTCACAAAAAGTCAAAAATAGTCTTGTTTTGGTATTTGACATTCAATTTCCAGTTTGAATTCATATATGAATTTTAAATTTTGTATGCAAGAACTATTTTCTCGATGCATTTCCGAATGATTATATCAATGGTAGGAAGGGTTTTAGTTTTATGACACAGTTGATACTCTTCCCAGGTACTTCTTGGGGATATGGGAACTGGGAAAACAAGTTTGGCATTGAGATTTGTCAAAGGCCAATTTCTTGATTACCAGGTACTCTCAATATTTATCTTCTCAATTTTGTTTACCATGTTTTATGGCATCATGGCTTTTATGAACTCGGATTCATGTTTAAATCCAGGAATCGACAATTGGGGCTGCCTTCTTCACTCAGGTTCTTTCACTTAATGAAGCCACCGTAAAGTTTGACATATGGGACACAGCAGGGCAGGAGAGATACCACAGCTTGGCGCCTATGTACTATCGTGGTGCTGCTGCAGCAGTTGTGGTGTATGATGTTACAAGCATGGTAGTTTTTTGTCAAATCTTTCATCGTCATCTTTATTGCTCGCTTTCTAGATGTCAATGGCCATTTCTCGTGGGTTTCTTAATTAGTTCCTTAAAGTAATGAGCTTATTCTGCTCACATCCCGCGAGCATAGAAACCCAAGCCTAATCAATCTATCCATATTTCTTTAAGTTGGCGGCAAAGAAAAAAAGGTTCCAATTTTCAATTTTCACTTGGCCATATTTATGGTACAAGCCAAATTGGGAAATACATTCTTTGTTGTTAAAAGTATAAAACAATATCCCCCTTCTATAGGACCAGATAGTTCAGTAGTTTCCCCTTTCAAAATTTTCATAATATGTCTGCATAGTTGGCTTTTTTAAATGTTCGTCTTAGATTTTATATGGCATGTTAACTATTTAGCATGAAAATGATCAATGACATCCAATCCTCTCTATGTTGAGCTGCTTGGGCTCTTAAAATGCCCCCCTTATGTGTTATGCCTTATGTATATGAACCATGGTTATTGTTAGTCTGATATTTGATTAACAAAGGCAATTCAGTTCAGAAGCCAAGCCATTCAATATTATGGTTTCTGTTTCCAGGAGTCATTTCTACGAGCAAAAAAATGGGTTCAAGAATTGCAAAGACAAGGTAACTGGCAGAATATATAAGACATTGTCTTATTTGTTTCCTACTGTAGAAGCTATGGATGTACCTTCTCCGCTTTTCCCTTTACTGTACTTTGAATGTTTTAGACCTTCTGTATCAGATCCTTAAAAGTTAAAACACTTTTTCCTTGTTACTGGACTTCTTTCAATAACATTAGCATATTGGAAACCTTCAAGTGTGCAAATCAGAAAGTTCTTCTGCGTTTGCGTCATATCATTGAAGATATTTTTAAAGTGCCAGCATGCTGTGATTGTTCCTAATGTTTCAACTTTCAAGCAGCTTGTATACCTTTTCAGCCAATTTCAAAGTTCAAGTACATTTGAATAGTTTTTTGTTGAATATTGAAGATGTATATGTATTATTTTGACATGTCTACAATTTGACAAGTGAAGTTTTTACCGAGTTGATAGCTGACAATTAGATTGGCTACTAGCTCGCAACTACCTCCTTCAGAGTTTATTGACATATGAACACTATTATTATTTTTCCGCATACTACGAATTATTCAAATAGATTTTCTTCTAATTCACATATTTTTTCTTTCTCAGGAAATGCTAAACTGATAATGTTCTTGGTGGCAAACAAGGTTGATTTGGAAGATAAGAGAAAAGTGGGAAATGAGGTATTTTCCCTCTTTCTTATTTTGGTGTTTTGCGCTATCTTTCTCTCCTGTTTTGTGAGGAAATCTAGGGTTGTTCAATTGTAAGTAAACCTAAGACTTCTCCACACATGAAACTCCAGTTCAGGTCAAATATACAAATATGTAAGGACATTGATTATTGCTTAGGCACTTATGTGTAATGAAGTTCAGACTTAGTTCAGTTATCTAAAATATAAAATAAACTTCTAATCCAGTCAATATATTGGATATGTATTTCTTTTTATTGACCAAGCACAATGAAAGAAACCTTGTTTCCTTAGATAAAAAGTAATTCTTAGTAATCATTCATTAAGATAATTTGCGAGGCAACCGTTTGAGATGGTATGACCATGTACAATGTAGAGATAGCAGTGCGGCAGTAAGGAGAATTGAGGGAATTTGTTTAGGATAGAGTAGAAAGTGAAGATGAAGACGTAAAAAGAGATGGCTTGAAGTAGCAAAAAATGATATGGATTCAATAAGAATTTATGATCGTAGATAGAAATGAATAGCGGAAACGAATACACATTTCTCATAGACTCATGCAGATGATGATAATAATGATGATGGATCATTCTTTAGGCCATGTGTTGATAAGTACATAAATTTAATAAATGCATTGTAGATTTTAAAATTGTCTCTGATACATTTTCTTTCCATTCCATTTCTTTTGTTGAATGATGGAGAAGTCGTTTGTATATTTCTTTTATTGGTAGCTTGGAGAATTAAAACCATGACTCGGAATTTTTCGCAGGAAGGGGAACAATATGCCAAAGAAAATGGCCTCGTTTTCGTTGAGACTTCGGCAAAAACTGCACATAATGTCAACGAGCTCTTTTATGAAATCGGTAATAATTTTTCCTAATTTGTTTGCTTATATGAAAGGCAAATTTTCTTTTGTACTCTTTTCTTGGAATGTCTTTCATGTTCAATTTTTATCACTTTGGTACGATTAGGTGGTTCATAGGCTTCCAAGGGGTTAATTTACATTAACCAAGGATTTTACTTTATCTTCCATTTTAGTGAATAACTCAGCTTATCACAAAAAAAGGTTCATTTTTTTTTATGTAAATTGATTGAATTACCAAAGATGTCTCAATTCAGGATTCAACGGAAAAAGTAATGCTTGATTGTCATGCATAGCCTATAATGCCCAGCCTGATGAAGTAAGTATTTATATGCCCAGCCTGATGAAGTGAATTGCGAGTCAGAAAAATAATTACATAATATGCCTGAAATCTCAAATACTGGATGGTCATAGTTAATGTAACCCCAGATATATATGCAATTTTCTTACCGTTTAATTTAAATATTAAGATTGAATCTCCTAAAACCCGACTTCTGTTCTCATGGAAACATTCTCTCTTGCAGCAAAGAGATTGGCAAAGGCTACCCCTTCACGTCCCACTGGAATGAGATTGCATAGCAGACCACAAAATAGTGGAAGGAGATTCTTTTGCTGCTCAGAATAAAATTGCACAGCAAACAGGGATAAAGACGCTCATCTCATGTTCGTGGATATGATAGAGAACACACAATGCAGTCAAGTATATATGTTTTTAGGACATTGTGTTTGTTCTGCATTTTTTTGTATGTTTGGAGAACAAATGATCAAAGGATTGATTCAGATGTCAGGGTTGTGCTCCCAACCCGTGTTCTGTAACATTACTCGAGAGCCAACAATATCATTGGAAACTTTTGTGCCTTTAAATTGTCGGGATACACGACGAGATAATTCTGTGGCAACTACATGTCCCAGCCAATTCTCCTTTCACAAATCTTTCTCATTTGGAGGATTGAAATTGCAGAAAATACCAGAAGGCAAAGTCCAGACCTGCTCCTATCCTCAAAGCCAGCACATTTTGATTAACATGCTCCAATCCCTGAGTCTCCCCAAAAGTTTCCAGCACTGCCAAGCTTTCAACTCCTATAACCTATATGGCTTGTTCGTACAATCCAACTACAAGCACATGATTCATCAATCTAGCGATAGAGGGGGAGAGGATGTGAAACTCTATCACCACTTGCCACAATAAAATGCAAGTATGAGCCGATCATTTCAGCTTTAACATTCCAAAACATCCGTAGGATATTGTCTGGCAAGTCCATGAAAATTCATCTATAAGCTCCCGCCTACGGGAGAGGTTTGAATAGTTGGTGGTTACATGACTAGCATGCTCCAGGCAAGCCTACAAAAAAATCATATATGAGCTCACGCGCTATGGGAGAGGATTGAATTCCTAGTGGAAGAATGATGTAGGACAAGTAGAATAAGAAGGCCCGGACAAGTAGAATATGAAGGCCTATTGTTTAAGGTCTATTAATTAAGCCCACAATGTTAGGAGACCCATCTAGTTTACTTGGTGGCCAAGTAAACTTGGAGACTAAGTTTATTTAGAGGATAAATTTTTAATTTTACTTTTTTATTAAATTTTCTTAGGGGACAAGTTATTTACTTGGTAGTTAAGTTTCTAGGTCTATATAAAGACCATATTGTAACCTTTTGAGAGATTATCTCTTTCATTATCAATCAATATATCAAAAACCTAGAGAGTTTTCTCTCAACCTAAGAAACACAATAAAATATGCTATTCTGTTGCACTCAAATACATAACTATCACAAAATCAAAAGAGAGAGATCGAAGCTACGACTCTTGAAACATACCTTAAGCAATCGAAACTCGCATCCACCATACTAGACTAGAAACTAGAAATCAAACCTAGCCACTCCTGATATTGAAGATAAACAACCAATTTTATTGATCAAAACTAGTGTTTATAGCAAAATCAAGAGAAAGCTTAACAAAAACTTGAGAGAATATGCTAACCTAAGAGAGAGAATGGGATGGAGGCTACTCCCCCAAAAGGAGAGATCCCTTCAAGAATGGTGTTCTTAGGGTTAAAAACACCCTATTTGGTAATGAAAACACCCAACTACCCTTATAAGATCAATCCCCATTGGTTACAATTAAGAAATACCCGAAAAACCCTTCAAAAATCCGTGTTGCAGTTGTTTGTTCGTGACAAGGTGTTCGGACGGTTTCTTAAGGTGTCCGGACACCTGGGCTTCATCAAGTTTTCGTCATAGGCTCTGTTTCATTTTTCAAATGAGGTGTTTAGACACCTAAGTAGGATGTTTGGACAGAGGTGTCCGAACCCCTTGAGAGGTGTCTCAACACCTCAATGTAAAAATGCCCAAAAAGGTGCTCTAAGTTGTCCGAATTAGATCCGATTCCTACAAAATCAAAAGGAAACATTTGTAAGTGTAAAACTAAGCTAAAATACAATAAAATACATTAGCTAAGTGCTCTAACATCCTAATTAAAGGACATTGGAACGTCAAAATAGAGGTCCAATCACACCTGCCAACTTAGACGTTGTAGTCCCTAGCAATGCAAAGACTATCTAAAAATAATAACAACTACTAAATAAAATCCTAACTCACTCTCGTAGGCATCACGGTTGCATTTAATGCATGCAACAAGCCTTTAAACCCCTAGGTCACCCTAGTGGACGAGTTGTAGTCTCGTGAGGGTTTAACAAAGCGGTACCCACAAACACTTGCCAAGGGATCCACACCTACTTTGAAAGCACAATAAATGATTCTTAAGTTCTTATACGTAAGAGGCAAAGTTAATCCCCCAATTTCACTAGTCAAGAACATGCAATATTTCTGAACAACCAATCTCAACCCCCTCAAAGGTGACCAAAAACATTTTGTACTATGAAAAATGTATGTGCAATCAAGCAAAGCAACTCAACAAATTCACACAAGTAAAACCTTGTTATGAACCTTTTTGGTGTTCATAAATCCCCAATCCCAATTGCAAACAAAAACATAAAATGATTGTGCTAAGTGGATTGCAATTTGGATTGACATAGCTTTGAGAAAGGAATCACCTACAAGAGCAACTAATGCATCCGTCAACTCACTTGCTTACTGCGAATCAAATTCATCACTCGATTTAATGGGTTGTAATGTGGCTATGGGACAAGGTGGGAAGAATTTGGAACTAGGTAACAAGTTACAAGGTTAAGTTCAAATATGAGAGCTAAATTCTCATTTTGTCACCCCTTCCATTGTACCACAAATTCAAACTACTTCTCCTCCTTTAAACAGAAAGGATTAGCTTTATTGCATACTTCTCTTTTTGGTGTTTTTCTTCTCTTTTCTATTTTTCTTCTTTCCTTTTCTAATTTTTTCTCTTTTTTTTAGTTTATTCTCCATTTGTACAAGCTCAATCCCTCTTTTTTTTTTCAAAATAAGGAGTAGTATCAACACCGACTTAATTTCAATCTCTTACTCAACCTTGCAGCCAAAGGTGGAAAAATTTTGGGAAAATTGGCTCACACAAGGCTTGTAAGTGAATTCACGAGGCTAAAAGAAATTTAAGGTTTATAGTCACTCACAAATGAATAGGCTAAGCGCAAATCTCACAACCTAATGACTCCTTCAATCCTAAGTTCACAAGCAAGTGGCGAATGCAAAGAGTCACACTTCTCAGTAATCAAATGTAGTGAGTGTAAAGCTATTGAACAAACTCGCTTAATAAGTTGAGCAATGAAGAACAATAAAAGAATCACCCAAAACCCAATATATATCCATGAAGAATGGCTCGAAAGAAAGAGTACAGTAAAAGGGAAATTTTCAAGCAAAAGGATCTAAAACACAATCATACAAGTGCTTCAGTGCTAAGATGCTTTCTCAACTACACATGCAATATCAAATTATGTCTCAATCATCCCAAAAGAAATCGATCATAATTATCCCACTCAATTACATGCAACAATTTCGCGAAAGAAATTAAGAAACCTACTCTACACTTGCACATTTGATCAAGAATAAGAAATTAACGTTCAAATTGATAGTGAATCCCAAAAGTGTCTACCCATCCCTTCCTAAAGTCCATCTAGCATGTATGAACAACAAAGCACAACACAATAGGATGGAGGGTAAGAAGTCATACCATACTCTTCAAAAGTGGTTGGAATCATGAGCAATAAAGTATATCCTAAAAAAGTTAATACCAACCACACTATCCCAATATGACACAACAAATTTTTTTAAAATTTTTTAAAATTTTGATATTCACAAAAGCACACCAAAATAAGAGTAAGAAAATCATGACATAACTCACAACTATTTCACAACCCTCACCCCCCAATTTGAATGAGACATTGTCCCCAATGTCTAGAAAATGAATGCACAAAGAGTGTGAAATTGTGAAATGGATTGTGAGCACACGAAACACACCAAAAAAAATGCAAAAGAATTCTAAACTAATCCTAAACACACTATGTACAAGAGTGATTCAACCATGGCACGAGGGAGAGGTGGGATCCTTGAGAACCCAAGAACATCCTCAAAATCACGACTCCCGTGTTGAGGAACGTGGCGCATCACACATGATTTGGTCCCCTTTTCCCGAAACTCACCTAAAATGAATTGTAACCAAAGTTTGGGGAGCCACACTTTTCTAATTTTGGTAAAGATTTTATGCGTGAAGTGGCATTTAGAAGACTTTTTAAATCCACTTGGCAAAGGTATCTTTTTCGACTTTGGAGGACGCTTTTGGTATGTTTCAACATTGAGTGGGGAGGGCTTTAATACTCCTAAAAGAGGGGACAAATGTCCCACACCGTAAATAGGTAAGGATTTCAAAACTTTTTTCATAACATCTCCCTCAATCAAAAGTTGACTACCTTTCTCAATCAACACTAGCACACCCTCAATTGAATCCTTTGCAAGTGTCAACTTTAATTTTTCCACAACATGAGAGTGAATAAAAAGCTTAGGGACGTACTCAATTGCCCTCCCAAGGTCTAACTTGTTCCCCTTTTTTCTCACTTTATTTTCCTCTTTCTCTTCACTCTTCTTCTCTTCTCTCTTTTCCTCAATCTTTTCAACTTGATCTTTTTCCTTGTCTCCACATGCTCTATCCACATTTATAGTATTTTCCACCTCATCACCCACTTCTCCACTAGTTTCTCATCCTTACTTCTCTTAGGAGTCATGTTTTGTCAACCACTCTCTCACTCCTTGAGGTAGTGATGGATTGTTCTTGTTCATGTACATTCAATCCCCTACTCGAAGTTTCGTCTTGAGATTCTAATGCTTGGGTGAGCTTTTTTAATTGGCTTCTTAAATTTTCCAAGGCTCTATTGGTCTGCTCACGAAATTCAAATCTCCTTTGATTCACATTCAATTGAGCTTCCATGAATATTTGAAGCGTATCCTGAAGTGATCTTTTTTGGGGTGGGGTACATGGTTGGTAAGATGGTGGAACTATATTTTGGGGTGGAGGTTGTGCTTGCCTAGCGGGTTGGTACTCGTGTGCTTGAATGTAGTAAAAGGGAGGAGGAGGAGCATGCACATTATGCCCATAATATGCATATTGGGAACTTGGGGCGCATGAAGTATATGATGCATGGGTGGTATATCAGGAGGTTGAAAGATATGTTGGGGTGCATTTTGAAATACATGATCATGTGAAACATTTATGGTCACATTTTGCAAAGAGTTGTCATCTTGAACAATTTGTGGCACATTTTGCAAAACATTGTCTCCTTGGGCATTTGGTTCATGCCAAGGATGTAACAATTCCTTTATGTTCACAGTTTTCAATAGACGGCACAATGTATTCAAATAAGTGTTTTTTCTTTTTGAACACTCCCCGCATCACTAGCATGAACACTACTCCCTCCCCCATTTCTACTAGAGTCATGTGCACTAGAATTCTCACTAGGTAACGACATTTTGGCACAAAGTTTCGATTAAGTACAAAGAGAACAAGATAGCAATCAAAGAGTTTCAAGCAAAGAGGTCTCAACCAAAGGTGCATTCAAAGCAAGAATTAAGGAGAATAAGCAAATACAAAGATAGATCAACAATAGGTTTCCAAGAAAAGATGACCACACCAAGTCTGCAAGCAAGTAGTAGGGAATAAAAAATGTGCAAATCCCATCCGTCAAGTTCTCACTCATTTTTTATACGATTTTCTCTCTTTTCAGTTTATTTTAACTACACTAAATTAAATTATGGAAGCGGCAAAAGAAGGAACAACGTTACCCTAGTTGCGCGACCGAGTTCCTTCCTTATTTGATGGCGAAAAATGTCTACTAGCAAGCGTCTACAAGCCACCCTCCATCTTCACAATTGCGCCCCCGGCAATAGCGCCAAAAACTTGACCAATACAAAAATATGCGTGTGTGTACTTACCCCAAGTGTAGCGTAGTCGATATGTAATAAAATCCGGGAGTCCAGAGTCGAATCCACAATGAAGTAAAATGCAAATTTTGGTGGATGAATGCAAACAACTAACTAAAGAGTTAAACGCAAAGAATAACAAATAAAGTATGGAAAAGGAAAATGGTAGAAGGCTCGGCAAGCATGCGTGTTTTGTAACCAAACTAAAACAAGAGTGAAGACAACAATTAATTAAAAACATCTAGCCTCTAATCCTTCCCGATGGATACTCATTTCTCATGCTCAAGGTACAATTATAAATACGCACAACCATACACAATGCATTGTGCGATACCATTAACTATGCATATGCAAAGTAAATTGGGCATGAAGACTTCGATTCCTACATGGAGGCCATCGGGCCTCTTGGTCTACGATGAACGCAAAGGGGTAGGCACCTAGTCTTATGGATTAATGTTCCCCCTTGGGCTCGGCTTTGCTAGCACCCTAGTTTCACACTCAAATACCAATTAACCATAATTCTCCTATGCATATTCCGTAAATTTCACAAAATCCCATCATCAATACACACAATTAATGGTTATGCAATTTAACTAAATATATTGGAGAAATCATGCATTGGGTATTAACAATTCCTAATCACGCATGTTAAATCACGTTCCTCTACTACACGATGAATACAAAGAACACAACACACCAATTCTTATGTACTAATATTCCTCCTTGGGGCTTGGCTTTGTTGTCGAACCCAATTCACACTCAGAGACTAAGAAACACAATAAAAAATGCTATTCTCTTTCACTCAAATACATAACTATCAAAAAATCGAAAGAGAGAGATCGAAGCTACGACTCTTTAAACATACCTCAAGCAATTGAAACTTGCATCTACCATTCCAGACTAGAAACTAGAAATCAAACCTAGCCACTCATGATATTAAAGCTAAACAACCAATTTTATTGATCAAAACTAGTGTTTACAGCAAAATCAAGAGAAAGCTTAACAAAAACTTGAGAATATGCTAACCTAAGAGAGAGAATGGGATAAAGGCACTCCCACCCAAAAGGAGAGATCCCTTCAAGAATGGTGTTCTTAGGGTTAAAACACCCTATTTGGTAATGAAAATACGTAACTAACCTTATAAGATCAATCCCCATTGGTTACAATTAAGAAATACCCGAAAAACCCTTCAAAAATCTGTGTTGCAATTGCTGGTTCGTGATAAGGTGTCCGGACGGCTTCTTAAGGTGTTCGGACACCTGGGCTTCATCAACTTTTCGTCATAGGCTCTATTTTTTTTTTCAAAGGAGGTGTCCGGACACTAAGTAGGATGTCTGAACAAGGTGTCCAGACACCTTGAGAGGTGTCCTGACACCTCACTACAAAAATTCCCAAAAAGGTTCTCCAAATTGCCCGAATTAGGTCTGATTCCTACAAAACCAAAGGGAAACATTTGTAAGTATAAAACTAAGCTAAAATACCATAAAATACATTAGCTAAGTGCTAGAACATCCTAATTAAAGGACATTGAAACCTCAAAATAGAGGTCCAATCATATCATCCGCGACTATGTGTTTTAGCTTGTAAAGCACATTCTTTTTTTGATCAAAATGTAAGTATATATTGAAGATCAAAACAGAGAGAAAGCACCCAGGTAGAAACTAGCCAATCATTACAGAGAAATAACCAGGAAAGGAAAGAAGTAGAGGTTAACCAAGACACTTAAAGCACATTCTTACTTACATTCCAAGATGTATTATGAATGAAAATTCTAATGCATTTTAGTGATGTGTTGTTTTTCATTTTGTTAGTGAAACTACATTAGAAAAGGTTTTTTTTTTTTTTTTTTGGTTTAAACCAATTTGAAGCCATCAATCGTAATAAAAGTAGCTTTGAAAAGCACTCATTAGAGAGTTCAAAATTAGAACATACAAACAACAGGTAGCTAAGAATAATAGTTGGCTCTATTTGATACGATTAAGTATTGTGATATTTATCTTGTGGGTATGTATCAATGGGGCCGAGCATTCAGAACAAACACTAATTTGCTTTTTCTTTAATGATGAAGATATTTATGTAAATTTTGGGTGTTAGATCGTCTCATTTTTTTTTAAAAAAAAAAATCCTTGACAAGTTGTATAATATGAATTTGGACCTGATGAGTCGAATCTAAATCTCGCTACATTCCCCCAAAAATTATCCCCCATTTTAATCTCCCGTGAGAAATCAATTGATTATGAATAAAGATGTAGGGTTTCCTAAACATCCAACACTAATTATGGATGGAGGTTAAACTAAGGGTAAGTATTTGGGAAACCAAACATTTTTCTTTTCTATGGAGTCTCACGAAGTAGGGTATTGAGTAACGGGGTTGCGCCACGTTATTCCTTACTAAACACTAAAACTACGACTGAGTGTCAAAAAAATTTTAAAGTTAAATTAATATGATTATTGAAAACAAAAATAATAAATTTCTATTATGACTCTCCAATCCAATTTGATTTCATAATTTGATAATAAATATAATTCTTATAGTTATAATATCTATTAAATTCAAGTACAGTTATGACGTAGTATGGTATATATATATTTTTTTATAATTTGCCCTTCAAGTGTTCATAATAATAGTTAAACATCTCCTTATCACCAAACATGTAAGTTGAGTTATTTATGACTATGAGACTCATAATTGAGTGAAACTAATCGGGTTCCTAGACTAGCATAGTGAAAATAGTCTCGTATTTTCCTTCATATAGGGTCTACAAATTTTCATAATTAAAAAAAACTTTAAAACAAGAAACCCTAGAAATAACTCATGGAACGCGTGAGAAATTGTTGGGCATGTTTGGTAGAGTTTATTTGCTGTCAAAATAAACTAGCTTATAAGGTGTTTGGCGAAATTTATGACATAAGCTAACTTATAAGCTCTAAAAAAATCTATTTAAATTTAATTTAAAAGATAAAATAATTTTTTTTATAATATTAGATATGATATCATCTTAATAAAAAAAGTAACGAAAAAGTGAAGGAAAAAAAAAACAAACATAAGCTCTAAAATAAGCTTCAATTTGGACCTTATATTTTTGGAACTTATTAGAGCATATAAGTTAGTTTATGTGGGTTGTTTGACAAAACTTATTTTGAAACTCATAAGTTAGCTTATAAGTTAGCTTACGTGGATTGTATTATTTGGAGCGGTCGACAAAATAATTTTTCAAAAAATGATACAATAACATGGAGTTCATAATATAGGTGATAATATAACCCCAATTTGAAATACCATAAGTGAAACTAATATCAGCGGGCCTTTCCATCTTACTTACCAAGTCCATTGTTTTTGTGGCGCCACTACAATCTCCACACATTGTTTTTTTATAGTTACAATCAGTATTAGAATTTGTGAATTATTTCACTCATTATCTCAAGAGTATAAACAACTTAATCTCCTATTTCTACTTGCTAGTCTTTTAAGATTTTATATGCATCAATCACCTCTCCTAATCGAGTTAATTAAGCCACCGATATATGTTAAATTATGCTTATACATAGTCATATAAGTGGCTCAATTTTCATTTCAAGGGTTCATAATAATATTTCAACATATCTTTATCACCAAACCTATAAACTATAGTCAAAATCATCTCGAATGTTACAACTTTAATTAGGATTGATACCTTATTTTAGAATTGCTTTAAACAGTGCATATGCTTTCGAAATATAACCATGCACCACCAGATTCGCCACATAATTTGACCACTATAGTCCAGGATATATACCACCGATTTCTCATATATATATTTTCTCGATTGTGTATGTCGCTAGCTTACTTATAAATGCTACTGCGAATTGAATGTTATTTCAAACTAGTTTGATTTGAAAGGTATCCATTGCTTTTGTGCAATTTATAATATTGTTCAAATAATATCTCAAAAGTATATCGATACTAAAAAATAGTTTCCTGGGTTTACAAGTTTTTCTAAGTAAATAACATTGAATACAAAACTATAATTATTAAATATTAAAATTATGACAAGTTTTAAATTGTTTTAAATTAAATTAATATAATTATTAAAAAACAAAATATTATAATTCTATTATGATTATCCTATCTAACTTGGTTTCATAGTTAGATACTAAATAGAACTCTTACTTTAATATCATCTGTTCAATTCAAGTAACGTTAAAGTATTTCAGTATTTAAGAATTGGACGACCGCTATAACTATTTTTTGCTATGCAAACTAATATAAGCATGAGCAGCTTCAAGCAGATTCTCTGAATGTTGTCAACTGGCTGCTAAAAGGAATTTGATACAACTTGGTCTAAAGTTCAGGACTTCAATGTTATTACAAATCTCTCCTCTCAACTCTCTTCCATTACCTATAACCATGTGTGGAGAGAAGCTAATTCTGGTGGCGGACGTTCTCGCCAAACAAGGAGCTTTGAGGAATGACATATTTGTGGCATGGTTAGGTGACAGCAACTAGCTGTCGCTATCTTAGTTTTTCATTAACCTGGAGGATGGCTTTACAACTTGGCTTTTGTTTCTTCTGGTGTTGGATTGCTTTGTTGTCTTGACGAATTAGGTTTGAGTTTCCTTGGTTTAATCTCTTCCTGTGGATCGGGTTTTGTAGTCTCCCTTGTGTAGTTTGGTTATCGATGTAATAAATTCTCGCAAGTACACAAAAGTCTACGTATAGCATAATATATGTAAGTACGAGGTCGACCCACAGAGACTGATTAATCTAATTAATGTACCTAACTTAATGAATGATTGAAAATTTGTGGAAAAAGGAAGAATGATTGATGTAAATAAAATAAGCAAGCAGACAAATAAAATTAAGATTTTGTGAGATATCAATATGAGAAGAGTACTAGGGCAATGATTTCACCTAGTAATCTGATCACAAACATTCAATTAACAAACTCACAATTATGATTCCAATTCAACGGTTTATTCTTTCTTAAATATACTAGTTCATTCATTCGTGGTGCGAACAAATTAATATTATCAACAGTGGATTAATCATGTTTGGTTCGCAGTTGTTAACTCAAGGCTAATAACTCATTACGATCTAAAGAACTATAACAACCAAGCAATCCCCTAAACCTTGTTCATGACAGTCGACAATTGATTTCTTTAATTCTTTAATTCCGGTTCCACTAAGACACGTGAATTCGGTTCGTTACTTAGTCCTAGCTAGATGAGCCTAATTGCATACTCAATTGGTGATAAAGTAATTAAATAAATAATAGACTATAAGCATGACAATTAAAGACATGAATCATTGAACATAAATTATGCATTCATCAAATTGAAATACTTGCAATATTCATACTAGGCTACATCAAGCCCTAGCAAAGAGGTTTAGTTACAACCCATCATCCAAGAAGCAAAAACAAATCTAGAAAGAGAAGACACGATAGAGAGATTCAAAAAAACCCCTTGAACTGATGGAATTGTTTTTGGGTAGAAAGCCTTGAGTCCTTAAGTCCTTGAATCCTGCAAAAACTTAGAGAGAACGATGTTAGCTGCCCAAAAACCTAGAAAAAGAGTGTGTTTCTAATTTTCATGGTCCCCCATAAAAAACTAGGGTTTGGAAATTAGAAAATCTAAAAGAAGTAGAAAAATTGCAGTTTTTTCCGTCAAGTCCCGCTGGAGCTGTCCAAAATCAATGTTCTGATGAAATTGTGCAGTTTCCAACCACTGGAGCACCTAAAAACCATCCTTCGATCAACCATCTGAATCCGTATTTGCTTCAGCTGGTGCGCCCGTGATTGCTGGAGCGGTCATCTAATGTATTTTTGTGCCCGATTAAATTGTTTCTCATTCTCTTTGACTCATATCTTTGCTCCAACTCTTCATACAATAAAAACACAAGGGGCATCAATAGCATCAATTCAATTCCATCAAAAATTACCGATAAAATAATGAACTTAAGCACACAAATGTGGTAAAATATATGCACATCAGTTATGTCCCCTACTCCTTGGTCATATTATTGCTCTCGAATAAAATCAATCATTCTATGAAAAAAATGCTTCAAGAGATCATTTATTTTTGGTTATTTGAGGTAATTTTAAATTGTTAAAAATTGCTTCAATGTTTTTGCTTCTAATATTTAGTACTTTAATTTACTTTGATTTCTATTCCTTTATCAGATGAGAGTTTTTTTATTGATAGAAGGTATTTTTGTAGTTTATTTTTGGTTGGTTGACCTATTTTTTTTGTGTGTTAATTTTATTGGTAGATATATTTTGTTTTATGTGCTAAATTTTTATAATGATTGTACCTAGTTTCTTATTCTAGGAACATTTACGAAATTTTTTTTGCATAATCACTAGAGTATGTATATATACACTAGTGTTACACCCCGCTGTTAGTTAGTGTGATAAGAATGGTGTGTATAACTCTTGTGACCATGGTTTTAACTTTTAGGATTTACTTTTCTGGTTCCAAATATTTTTGAAAAAATTTGAAAAAAATATATTTGTATTTTGATCGGTTTTACGAATCCAACGATATTTTTTTGTTCGAAACAAAAATCAAATGCAACAAAAAAAATGTATGAAATGTCTTTTGTTTTATATCTAATGATCCAGAATTATCATACATTTTTTGTATTGAATTTTATTTTTGTTTTGAATAAAAAATATATCATTGGGTTCATAAGAACAATCAAAATATAAATAATTTTTTTTGAAGTTTTAGCAAAAATGTTTTGAACCCTAAAAATTAAGACATCATTTTAGGATCTCATAGGAGAATTTCTATATATATATATATATATATATATATATATATATATATAAGTGTTCTTTTTATTGCTATATAGCTGTCTACCACGAAGTGTCTTTGTTCCCCAAAAATTAGCCGCATAACTTTGTACATACAATGTTTAGAAAATTATTTATATATTCTCTCAATCAACTCAATTTAAAGTACATCTTATGACTATATGCTAAGTTATATATATAATTATATGTTTAACATATTAATTAAATTGTTCGATGCCCAAGCAGCCAAGCTAGGGCCTTCAATTAATGTCAAAGTACAGATGCTTCACTTTCGGATTTTGAGTTTCTGATACTATTAAATTCATTGTGGTCCTTAAATTAGAAAAAACAAAGACAAAAGCTAAATAAAATAAAGTTGGAGAATAGCATAAGTAGACTTCTTGCACTAGAGAATTTTCAACCTTCATAAGATCCCCCACTTTTCCTTAGGTGTCAAAAATCTAAACAGAATAATTCTCGCCAACTTTTTTTATGTACTATAACACGACGTGTGTGTATATATATGTGAAGAATTCTCACATAAAGGTCTACTATAATGGTGTAAAATCATATAAAATTATAATATAATTTAATTAAAGCTATTATATTTTTGTAGACCAAGTAATATTTACTGGACTATGCGTTAACAAACAACATATAAATAACAAAAAAACAAAATTCTGCGGGGCGCTGTCCCAACCTCCACAGTGCCCTTTCTCATTAAACATCCTGGCTACGTCTTTAATAGTGAACTTGTAAAGGCTGGAGATGCTATAACATGAATTCTAGAAGATCCTGCGTGCACGAGGAAGTGTGCAGTGCGGGAGAGTCAACTCCATTTTCTTTATTTAAAGAACAAAACTAACTTTTCCTTTTCATTTTTTAAGTTGTGTTTGTGAATTAGCCTTCAAGAGTACTCGAAGAGCCACCCCACTTAATTGGCGTCATAATTCGAACGTTGATTCTGAATGGGTATATTTCAACAATCTGTCCATGTCAAAATGCGCGCATATATATAGATATAAACAATTTTACACACTTATTTTTCAATCATAATTATAGTGGGTCTCAAAGAAATGTATGATCCCCACTTTTGTTGTGCTTTATTACAGTCATTGTATTTCGAATGCGTAAAGTTGCTGCGCATGTGAGAATTTTCCTCAATTGTTATAACCCAAAACCTCTTTAGTTATGGAGAATGAGTACACATCTTACCATCTAGGATTCTAGGTTGAGTGGTAACGAAAGAAGTTATGAGTTCTAGCAGTGGAGGAGGTGAGAAAATAAAAATATATTTAGATAAATACATACAAGCCCGAGGAGGGTCCAAAGCACACAATACCTCAACTGGAATGAAATGTCATGGTAAGAAAACCCGATTTCTATATCCACATAAAAGTGAGTACACATCTTACCACTCCAACAACCTAAAAGGATGAATGATCTACAACAAATGATCAACAAGTATATCAAACTAAAAGAGGACAACAAAACAACTGATGAGTCAGGTAGTGACAAAGAGTTGTCCATGAGACTAAAGTCTATTCATAAAGCCATATATACGAGTTTCAATGAACCGATCAAGGATCAATAAGCATATCAAACTAGAAGAGGACAACAAGACAACTAATGAGTCAAGCAGTGACGAAGAGTCACCCATGAAACTAGAGTCTATTCATAAGGCCATATATACGAGCTTCAATGAACCGATCACCAAGATCATTCGAGAGATCAAGGATGAAGGGAGATCCAACCAAAAGAGATCATACTCCCTCTTGTGCCTACCACAACGACAAAGGACATCGCACGGAAGAATGCAGAGATATTAAGTGGCATCTAGAACATTTGTTTGAGAAAGGACATCTGGAAGAATTTATCAACAGAAGAGCGCAAAAGCAAGACGAGACTCTAGAGAAAGATGAATCCCCATCCAACTTGATCTATTAAAATGTTCATTTCTAATCTTTTTAATTAGCCAATTTTGGTTGAATTTTGATTCTAGTAGGTTTGCCAAACAATGACTCAATGTTTTATCAATCTCAAAAGATCAAGAAATGCTAGATGCATCACCATGCGGGGGATTTGATGATCAGGCTCCGCGTTAGCGAGTTTGGGGAAGAGAATTCCCAACTTCTAGAAACGAGCATGTAGTTGACATTCTTAGAGCATGTCGAAGTACAATGGATTAGAACACGACCATTCTTACCATTGAGATAATATTTCTCTCCACTCCCAGCACAAACAAAATAATAAAAAAGAATGTCACCAATTGAAAGCTTTGTATCGAGCAAGGAGTTTAACCGAAAAACCGCACCTAAGATTCGGTAAGAATTTGATGCTAGTTGGGAAGGATACAGTTGAGTCACATAAAAGAATTTCTGAAGAAAGGGATCGAATGGGAGACGAATTCCGTACTTGACAACCATCAGAATTAGAACCTCTGCGCAATGCAGTTGGTTGTCTCTATAATCATTGAATGACATTCGAATCTCAATGGAATGAAGAATCCCATAAACGGCACATAATGACTTTCTTTTTTCAGCATTGGAGAGGAGACTCTTAAATTTTCTCATAGCAAAGGAGCCTGAAAAAGAACAAAGGATATATGTAAGCAAAAGTCAAAGAAGACAAGAAGGTCTGACCAAGGACCATGCCTTGGTCAGAGCGTTTGACTGAGGGCCAATGCCTTGTTAGGAAAAGAATGTCTGACGAAGGCAGCGTCCTTGGTCGGACAGGGGCCACGTTTCTTAAGGAAACAATAGAAAAAAATGGAGAAAGGAATACCATTTTTCTGTAGCAGGTTTCTGACAATGAAGGAGCTTGTAAAAAGGGATAATTCAGACCTTCAATTTATAAGGAGAACATAAATCTTACGGAGAACATAAATCCTATGGATAATAGAGTTTCAGTTTCAGTTTCAATTGCCAAGGGGAGGAGACAACTCAAGTCCAAATCCTTATCCACGCTCAAACTAATGCCCAAGGACGCCAAGGGATTAGGATCAAGACATTTGATACTACCACGACACCATAGAACGATGATATCAACAGCCAAGGAATGACCATATCTCATCACCTGTCACGCCTATATAAAGGCTAAGGACGACCCAAAGTATGCGACACATCTTTCAATTCACTTGATTACTAAACTCCTGAGTTCGATATTGACTTGAGCATCGGAGTGCAAACGGGCCGCTAGGGCCACCTTCTCCTTTTGTTCTTACAAGATTCATGGAGGCTTGCCCCTACGTTAGCCCTCTCAGCAGTTGACGTGTGGATCAACATATTTTTGCATCCATAATAATCATAAATTGCATATGAGTTCATGTGAATTACTTTATAAGTATATATTTAGTGAATTAGTGTAGTAAACTGTTAGTGATTTTATTTTATTGTTTTAGTCGGAATAACAATCAAACCTTTGCATATAGATCGAGAAGTTTACTTTGTATTATTTTAATCATAAATTGAAAAATTAAAAAATTGAAAAAACATATTACGTATGAAGCTGATTCTTCTAAACCCTAAACCATAAAGACATCGTTATTAGGAATCCTACATTGAAAAGATGTGATGATCCCATTGAGTTTATAAGAATAAGCTCACCTCCTTACAATCAATTATGCATTTTTCCTTGGGCTCAAGTACCATTAAGTCAAACGTTAATGCCGTGTGCCCGATGTATCAACGGAAACCGATAAACCCAAAACGAACAATATAATTAGTTGTATGAGGGGTGTGGATTTATTACAATTGTAGCAAAAAATGTCTAATGAAGTAGTGAAGGGAAGAATCTTTTGGTTTTGGAGGAAGAAATACAAAGATACTGTAAGTTGTACTTTTGGTTTTATGTTTTTGAGAACAAGAATACAAAGAGTAAGTGAAAGGAGATTCTCCAACATCATGGGGCACATTTGGTGGGAAGAATGACAAGGGGAGAGAGAATTTGCTCTTCAAATAGTTTACTTTGATTCTCATTTTTCCATGCATCCCACTATAGTCTATATATACATATAATTCTTACCTTGGAATTAAGTTAAGACCCTTATGTGGCAAGTTTCTACTAGTGCGTTTTGAAATGAAACCTCTCATATCTATATAGCAAAGATCATGTATCTGTACAGATCTCACATATATACAAACCCTAGATCGAACTAAACCAATCTGTGTTCGTTGACCATCAATTGTGATGACAACACAATGTGCATGCCAGGAAAAGTATATACGTGTTTGTCTATGATTGGTCAATAGTCAGTATTTATAATACGTAGGAAGAGATGCCTATATATATATTAAATTCCCAATCACTCACTCACTCACTCACACACACTCTCTCTCAGGCTCTGTTTGTGTATAATCTCTCTATCTGGCTTGGCTCCCTCCGTTTTCTTCTCCATTTAACAGAGTTACAGAGTAGATAAGGTCCTTCAAAAATCCAGGAACTCCAAATCCCTATTTCTAGATATGATAGAAACTATATGTCTCAAAAATCCATCTTAGACTATTAAACTGAGTCACCCACCCAGATCATGAAACAGAGTTTTTTTTTTTCTTTCAAAAAGTGATTCTTATTTTATGGGTTTTATCAAATTCTCCTAAATTTTGAATCTTTTGATGTGGGTTTAATGGATTACCTAAAACAAGTGCGAGGAAAAGGAGTTCATGACTATTTCAACAACAAAAGAACTGTCATGAAATCTTCAGGAAGGTGTGTATGGGTGCCTGGGCCTGTAATAGTTGGTGCTGGTCCATCTGGTTTAGCCACAGCTGCTTGTCTCAAACAAAGAGGGGTTCCTAGTCTGATAATTGAGAGGTCTAATTGCATAGCTTCATTGTGGAAACTCAAGACATATGACAGACTCTGTCTCCATCTCCCTAAACAGTTTTGTGAGCTCCCTTTAGTGCCATTCCCTGCCAATTTCCCTTCTTACCCAACCAAAGACCAGTTTGTGGCTTACTTGGAGGCTTACACCACCCAATTCGGTCTGGAACCGGTTTATAATCACAAAGTGGTGAGCGCGGAATTCGATGATCAATGTGGGTTGTGGAGGGTTAAGGCTATGGGGCTGAAACAAGAGGAGGAGACTGAGTATGTATGTAGATGGTTGATCGTTGCGACCGGAGAAAATGCTGAAGAGGTTGTGCCTCAAATTGAAGGGATGGATGATTTTGGTGGGCCAATTGTTCACACAAGTTGTTATAAAAGTGGTGAGTTGTTTAGTGGGAAGAATGTTTTGGTTGTTGGTTGTGGGAATTCAGGCATGGAGGTCTCTCTTGACCTCTGCAACTTCAATGCTAAGCCTTCTATTGTTGTGAGAGATTCGGTAAGCATTTGCATATATATATATCTAACTTATAGTCAACTTAATATATATATATATATATTTCAGTTCCTCAAAAATTTGGCTGCAATAATTCAATGTTATAGTATAGTATATCCCACATCTGCAAACCCTTGAGAGGGGTAAGTATTTTGGCTTTTGTCAAAGGCTCAGAAATTTGGAGGGATTTGTTTAGGGTTCTTTGTGTGAATAGTATCATTTTTCTATGTATGTTCTCCCAACCGAAACTGATAAAGATCACAACAGTTGTTATCCCGGCTGTTGAGTTGAACGCACAGAATCCAAGTGAATTCATGCGATGCACATGATTATGTTCATACAACTCAACAGTTTGGATAACTGGAATACCAATTGCTGGGATCCATATCACAACTTTTTCTAAATCTTATAAAAATTTTACTTCTCACAAGTGCAGGCTTTCTTGGAACTTATTTGCATGGGCAGGAAAAGTCTGTCCTAAATTCTCTAGTCAACATAGTTTGTACTTTCTTTGTAGACTCATAGACAGTGGTGGTGTTGTTATTAATTGAAAAAAAGTACACATGGATTACAACTTGTTTAATTACTGTATTTTAATATATGTTATATACATACATACATACATATATGTATGTAGCAGGTCCACGTTCTGCCTCAAGAGATGCTAGGGAGATCGACTTTTGGAATTTCAATGAGTTTGCTTAAATGGCTTCCTGTACGCCTGGTCGATCAATTTTTACTCCTAATCTCGCGGTATACCCTTGGCGACACAGCTGAATTAGGCCTCGCTCGCCCTAAACTCGGTCCTCTTGAACTCAAAATGGTGACGGGTAAGACACCTGTATTAGACATCGGTACTCTCTCCAAGATTAGAAGTGGAAACATTAAGGTGTAGTTCATTTGATCTACATTCTTCTTCATAATGTTGTATTGAATGAAAAATATGGTTGAAACAATTTTTTTGTTTATGATTTCATAGGTTTTTCCTGGAATAAAGAGATTAACGAGACATTCTGTTGAGTTTGTGGATGGGAGAGTCGAGAATTTTGATGCAATCGTCCTTGCGACTGGTTACAGAAGTAATGTGCCATCATGGTTGAAGGAGAGAGAGATGTTTTCGGATAAAGATGGATTACCTCACAAGGAGTTTCCAGAAGGATGGAAAGGAAAATGTGGACTGTACGCGGTAGGATTTACCAAGCGTGGTTTGCTAGGCTCATCCATTGATGCTATTAGGATTGCACAAGACATCGCGCTTCGCTGGAAAGTTGAGGCCGCGAATTTCATGTCCTTCTCTCGTGTACCATCCCAATTATTGTCTCTTAAAAGTTGGAATTTGAGTGTGAAACTAGGGTGCTAGCATTAGGCCACACGGTTCTTTCTTAGTGATATGTGATTCTCTAGCTTAAGTAGGAATTTGGGATTAATATACCTACCAATTAGGGGGTAAATCTATTAGACCTCTTGTGTGTATTAATTAAATCTACTTATCTAGACAGAGTACATTGATCTTTCTTAGTCGAATCAATTAGGGACCATCATATACACATCTTTTTATATATAAACAAAAGGAAAAAAGTGAACAACAAAAAGGTAAGAACCAGAGGTTCATGGTTAAGGATAGTGGAGCCTAATGTTTCTACCCTGTATCATATTATTAGTTGGGGTTTTTTTAGGAATAACATTATTTATAAATTTATATAGTAGTATAACATCCACATTAAATTATTTTACAAAATGACATTTGAAACTACTTTTTTAGGACAATGCTAGAAACCCCCACAATTTGACCCCCAGAAGTCCCCAAAATCTATATGGCATTAAAATAACCATTGATTAAAAACATACATATAGGGCCCACTTCACATCCAATACTCCCTATTAAATTGGGGGTCTTTTGGGGGGTCTCAAGCATTATCCACTTTTTTAATACAGAGGAGGGGGAGGAGAGGCTCGAACTCGAGACCTCTAGCACCAGACAGAAGAATGAAACAAAAATAGTAAGCAAGAAAATTAAATGAGATGCCACAAATTTTAGGTTGTCAATATTATGTTCTTAAGGGAGTCATAGTTGTACTACCATATCCCTTCATTGTTTGACCATCTGTCTGGTGACCGACACCAAATGTGTGTACTTACCCCAAGTGTAGGGTATTAGCATGTAATAAAATCGGTGAGTCCGGTATCGTATCCACAAGGAAGCAATACAAATTTGGTGGTGAATGAAATGAAAACAACTCACCAACACTAATAAACACAATGAATATCAAAATAAACACAAGTAAGAAAGATGATTGAATGACTCGGTAGCATAAGCAATTTGAAATCAAAATTAAAACAAGATTTGATTTGAAACAATTAATAAAAAACCTAGTCTCTAATCCATTCCTATGGCTACTTGGTTTTTCATGCTCAAGGTATCATTGCAAACACGCACAACCATACACAATGCATTGTGCGATACCCTCAATTATGCATATGCAAAGGGAATTGGGACGTAAGACTTCGATTCCTACTTGGAGGCCATTGGGCCTCTTAGTCTACGATGAACGCAAATAGATAAGCACCTAATTTTATGGATTAATGTTCCCCTTGGGGCTCGGTGATGCAGGGTAAGATTAATGAACGTAAAAATCCAAACACACAAATAGAAATCAACTTTTCTATAATCCTAACATCACAAGAAGCAAGAATTATAGGTAAATAAGCTCACGTGCTTAGGCGGCTGTTACTTCATATATCAAAACTCAATGAAAAAAACTACCTACCTCCATGAGGATTACAAGCTTAAATAGTAAACATAAATCAAACTCTAAATCATTCTTAACTGGAAACAAATACTTAAAAGTAAATAAATAAAATTACTCCTAATAAAAAAAAGATACCTAACTTCAAGAAAATAATACTAATTGATTGACAAATAATATATTTTCTAAAATACCAAAAATCAAATATTTCAATCTGCATCACTCGGTTTAGTTAACACCTAGTTTCACACTCAAAAACCAATTAACCATAACTCTTCCTTGCACATTCCTTAATTGACCCAAAACCCCATCATCAATTCACATAATTAATTAATGAAATCATGCATTGAGATTTCACAATTCTCAATCAAGCATATTAAATTGAATCCCTAAACTAGACAATCCAAGAATACTATCAAACATGTCATTCTCATACACCCAATCACACAACTATCACAAAATTAAAGGAGAGAGATCGAAGCTACGACTCTTAAATCATACCTTGAGCAATTGAAACCTCGCACATACTGTTCGCGACTAGAAACTAAAAAAGAGACTTACCCGCTCATCATAATGAAGATAAACATCAATTTTATAGAAGAAAAACCAATGTTTAGCATAAAAATCAGAATAACTAAGCAAAATCTAGAGAGAGAAAGGGGGAAACTATAATGGAGGCTATATGTTCGAGAGTGAATGGATTGAGGCAAAAACCCAAATCTTAGGGTTCTCCCTTCTTTTTCCAATAGAAATTACCTATCTACCCTTACAAAGTTTTCTCCCATTGGTTACATTTGAGAAATACCCAAAAACCCAGTTGAATTATCTATTCTTGGAATGTAGAAATTAGGTGACTGTCTGGACAATTGAGAAATCTGTTTGGACAATCAAACCATCCAGATGCAACTATCTGGACGGATTATTAGGTGTCCGAATAGTTTGTGTAGCTTTCCATTTTTGGGCTGCAGCTTCAAGATTCTTTGACCTTTTTGCCCCCAATTCAACTGTTCGGACACCCAATGAAAGTGTCTGGAAAGTTCTTCATCTCTATGCACTTTTCTTTAGTCTCAAAAGTTTCCAATTTCGCCGATTTAATCCTATTTTCTGCAAAACCAATGAGAGGCAATCATAGGACCAATGAGAGGCAACTATAGGAGTAAAGCTAACTAAATTAGACATAAATAAATAATCTAAGTATTAGAACATCCTAATTAAAGGTCATTGGGACGTCAAAATAAAGGTCCGATCATCGGGCAACCCATCTTGTTAGTATCCTCAACAATGTCCATGCCTTCTTGCCCTCATTGTCCCCTCACCCATCAATTCCCCGTACTGATGTAAGTTCTCATACCATATTCGAACCTCTTTTTTGCGGCGGTGCTTTCTCTCGCAATGTCAGACTCTCTGTTAGTAACAAACCAATTTTCCGATTGCACTAGGGACTACAGAAATGGTTACTAAACCTCCTCTTCTCACAAATGTTTCTAGAATGGCCACGGCCTCCGTCGGTAACACATTCATCACATCAATTGCCATTGTAGACATAAAAAATTACAGTCCAATTAAATAAAATAATAGGCTTCAAATTGGCTCTAAATTAAAATAATTTATGAAGCCCAAACCAAATTAAATTAGTTAAATGGATAAAATTTAAGATAAATTCAAATAAAATCAAATTCAAATAAAATAAAAATAAAATCAAAGAGATAATCTTTGATTAAGTGATTTCTCTACAATAACCTTAATGTCAAGGGTTAAGGCCAATGGTACATCAAGTAAATTCCACTTCTCCCTTTGCCTATAAATACCAAGCTCATTTGGAAAAAAGGAGAAAGAAAGGAAAGAAGAGAGATAAACTATCTAAACACTCTCTCAAATTTCCTTCAAGTTCAAGTTCTCTAAATCCGGAATTCTTAGAATTCCTTCAAGTCTCAAGTCCAAGTCAAGTCCCGGAAGTGAAAAGTTTAAGTTCTCTAAATCCAGAATTCTTAGAATTCCTTCAAGTCTCAAGTCTCAAGTCCAACTCAAATCTCAAATTCAAGTCCAGCAATCAAATCCCAAATTCAAGTCTAGTAATCAAATCCAACTGGAGTTTATTACAAATTCGTAGAATTTGTTTGAAGCACTCAACTAAAAATCAGAGCATTCCGTAATCGTTTGGAATACGTCAAAAGAAGAGATGAAGTCTACTTTGATTTACATATTTGTACTTTGTATCAACTTCTAAGTGTATTTTAATTTACACTGAGAAATTTGTTGTGTACAAATTTCTGGCACGCTCGGTGGGACACTCTTCTCCTCTCATCTTTTCGTTGAATTTATTAAATTCAGTCTAAATCAAAACTATGAAATCCACGATTCCTTCGAAGGAGATTGATGTCACTGACGACGTCACTCACGCAACTCGTACGCGAGTTAAAGCCGGAGAATCACAATTGATTTCTCCTCTTAAGAAATTCCCAAAAAAGGGTCAAAAGAAGTCCCATGTGAGTAAATCTAAATCCAAATCCCATAAAACAAAAGAGGCGGAATATGTATATTCCAACTCCTCGGGTGATGAATCCGAGTCCAAATCTCCCAAGTCAAAAGGAACGAAATATGTATATTACAACCCCTCATATGAGGAATCTGTATCACGAAAGTGGGATAAATACATCCCAACATTGGAATCAGAGATTCTTGTACCTGTTATGATGACCGAGGCAACAAGTTTCGAAGATCAGGTGAAACAAATGAATGTCACCATTAATCAATTGACAAAGTCCTTAGAAGAGAAGGACAAACAAATTGCTGCACTCACAAACCAATTGGATTCCCTAGGACCAATCACAGAACCGAGCCGTGAAACCTTTGTTTCACGAGAAGGTAAAGCTCCAGAAAGTTCAAATTCTTTTAAAGCTCAATAAAAGCAAGAAGAGCAAGATCGCATGACAGCACAAAATGCTCTCCGAGAATTCCACCAACTTATCTGTTGCTTCACTCTCTGTTAATCAACTCCCTGTTAATCAACTCCAAAACATGATTGCTGACACCATTCGAGCTCAGTATGGTGGAGCCCCACAATCATCTTTAGTGTATGCAAAACCATATAGTCGCCAGATTGATGAAATCTGCATGCCATGGGGTTATCAACCCCCTAAGTTCCAACAATTTGATGGGAAGGACAACCCAAAGCAACATGTTGCTCATTTCATCCAAACCTGCAATAATGCGGGTACATTTGGTCATGTATACTGACCTTCTAGCTGGCTTCATTGAAGGTTGGGATCAACTTGAGCGCAAGTTTCTAACTCGCTTTTATAGCACTCGACGAATAGTTAGCCTCCCGGAACTCGTAAGAATGAGGCAGAATAAAGAAGAAGCTGTGGTCGAGTATATTGAATGCTGGAAGAACCTTGTCCTAAATTACAAGGAACGTATAAGCGAAAGTTCCTCCATCGATATATGTGTTCAAGGAATGCATTGGGGGTTACTATACAATCTTCAAGCTAATATGCCTCATTCCTTCGAGGAACTTGCAACCCGAGCTCATGACTTGGAAATCCAAATAGCAAGGCATGGATGCCATTTGCCAAGTGACCCTCGTGAAAAAAGAGAATTAAAAAAAGAGGAGAAAAAGGATTCAAAGCCTTCACGGACTAAAGAATCCATGGTTGTTACTACCGACCCAGTTAAGATTTCTACACATAAATCTAAATCTAAATTTGAGTCCAAGACTCGTAAGGATCAAACTCAAATCAAGGAGCGACCAACCTTGAAACAAATGCAAGAGAAGGAATACCCATTTGCGGATTCCGAAGTGTCTGGAATTCTAGACCAATTACTTGAACAGAAGCTCATAGAGCTTCCTACTTCGAAGCGGTCGGAAGAAATTGGTCAAAATGATAATCCTAAGTATTGCAAGTATCATCGGATTATTAGTCATCAGATTGAGAGATGTTTTGTCTTGAAAGACATAATCATGCGGTTGAATAGAGAAAACAAGATCGATCTCGATCTTACTGATAATGTTGAAGTTAATTGCGGAATGGTGGCTTTTGGGTCATTTGATCCCATTCCAATATCAATGGAAGCTCCACCGATGCCCTCATCCCTAACTAACGAGGAATCATCAAATATAAAACTAACTGCTGAGCCTCCTGAAGGAGCTGTAAAAGTCCAGTTCATTGTAGATGAAGAAACCACCACTATCTATGCATATCCCGGAATACCGAGGCCACAAGCTCCAAATAGGCCAACGTTATATGAAATCATGACGGATGATCTGGATGTGTGAGATTGGTCACCGGAAATGTATGATTCATCCTCTGAAAGTGAAGATGAAGGTTGGATAGAGGTGAAAAGAAAAGACAATGCCCATCACCAATCTGATATCTTCCAAGTCCAATACCTATTCCAAATAAGGAGTTCGGAAGGAAAGAAAATAAGAAATCTTGGCCTAAGAATCGATTAAGAATAAATCAAAGAAAGACACATGTTGATGTTAAGACTGAGAACACTCTTTCAACGCTCCGAAAGGAAGTAACTCTTAAGGAATACTTTTTGAAAGATTACTTTCTAGATGAACATATGACATCATATGTGATCAGTGCAATAGACTCTAATGAGTCACATGAAGAAAGCGATGGTTCTAAGAGGGAAGCCTCAAGCATTAAGAAAAGGAGTTGTTACTTCACTCTGAGAAATTCCCTCTGACATGAACATCTCAGAAGTCCATGAACTCCCAACAGATACTCGTTTTGCGCTAGTTCAAACACTACTCAATCCAGAAGAATACAAAGGGAAAATATTTTCCCAAATAAGAAAAGTTAGTCCCGTTGATTGTATGGCAACAATTACTTTTACGGACAATGACTTACAGCTTGGGACAATACTTCATAACAGGCCACTTTATGTTAGTGGACTCATTCGAGAACACAAAGTATCTCGAATCCTCATTGATTGTGGATCTGCTGTAAATATTATGTCGATTCATACAATGAGAAAGATTGGAATCTCAGTGAATGAGCTTTGTAAAAGCAAACATACAATCCAAGGTTTCAATCAAAGAGGACAACGCACAGTTCGATTAAAGATTGAGATGAATGACTTGATATCATCAGCTTTATTTCATGTAATCGACTCCAAAACATCCTATGAATTACTTTTGGGACGTGTCTGGTTACATGAGAATGGAGTAATTCCTTCAACATGGCACCAATGCTTCAAGAAAAGTCGAGATGGCGAGGAAAAATGCATTGTAGCCAAATCAAAGTCATTCGCAAGTGAAGAATCTCATTTTGCATATGCAAAATTTTACCAAAAGGAAGATATGCCCCAAGAAGCCCTTCCAGTGTTGATTCCAGAATAAAAAAATGACGTAAAAGATGACTCAATTGAGGACATCTTATCAAGAACCTTTGTAAAGGAATCATCAAAAATTGAGTTGTTGAAGAGTGATATTGACATTCTCAAGGAAGACCTAATCCTTCCGATCCCTTCTATTGGGAAAGTTGTGAACTTAAATTCTACACAAGAAAATGTCAAGGAAGCTGAGCTTCCTAAAGCTATGGGAGACCATTCAAATGGATGGTTTGATCCACGTGTAAAGAAGCTCATGGAGAACGTCGGAGACAGAAAAGGGAAGCCACGCATACTTGGTGACCTTGATTCGGTTCTGTCTAGTGGAAAAGCTCCGGTGATAAATAAACAAGGAATATCTATTCCACAACCAAAACATGGATTGAGACATGAGTCTCGCGACTCACACCCTATCCGAATTAGAGCAAAGAAAGCATCAACCAATCCAATCATGATACATATTTTTTAGTACAATGATGACAAGCCCGTAGAGCCCTTTGCTTTGAGCCAAATACAAGAGCAAAATACTCGAATTTCAGTATTTGAATGGATGGGTGATAATCCGTCAACATCAAACCAAATGGAGTCTGTACAAAAAGTCTCTGTATTTTCTAGGCTTGGGCCAAAAGTCCAGAAAAAGGATACGAAGAAACGAAGGAGACAAAGACGTCGTAGACGTAATGCTCTAGCTAAAGATAAAGGTAAAAACAAGGTGATCGTTTCTGTCAATCACGTCACAATTGAGGAAGTGACTGAAAAAGAATTCAATTTCGAATCATCTTCTAATAAAGAACCCATATCGGCACCATCTATCTTTGAAGATGGGGGGCAAGCTACGATTGAGGATCTCAAGGAGATCAATCTAGGAACTGAAGCTGATCCAAGACCAACATTTGTAAGTGCACTTCTAAGTCCAGAAGAAGAAACAAAATACATCCAGCTTTTGCAAGAATATATAGATGTGTTTGCATGGACTTACAAAGAAATGCCAGGACTAGATCCAAAGATTACTGTCCAGCACTTGTCTATCAAACATGGAGTGCATCCCATAAAACAAGCTCAAAGACGATTCCGACCAGAATTAGTCCCGAAAATTGAGAATGAAGTCAATAAACTTATTGAAGCTGAATTCATTCGAGAAGTTAAATACCCGACATGGATTGTCAATATTGTCCCAGTGATGAAGAAAAATGGGCAACTACAGGTCTGTGTTGACTTCCAAGATTTAAATAAAGCATGTCCAAAGGATGATTTTCCATTGTCCATCACGGAGCTAATGGTGGATGTAACTACTGGACACGAAGTGTTATCCTTCATGGATGGCTCGTCTAGATACAACCAAATTTGGATGAACCCAAAGGATGAGGAATTCACTGCATTCTGTACTCCAAAAGGAATATATTGTTACAAAGTTATGCCTTTCTGATTGAAGAATTCCGGATAGGGCTGTTACTGGTATGGTAAATTATCCATTGGTATACCATTACCGACGAATTGGTTACCGAAAATAGCAAAAGATTGGTATACCGTTACCAATTATTCGGTACGGTAAATTTACCGATGATTTCGGTAACGGTAACGGTAACGGTAACGGTAACGGTAAGCAAAGTTCAAAACCAGTAAATTTCCTGATTACCGACATATATATTAAATATATATTAATATTATTTTTAGTTTTAGTTTTATTTAATTATGACCATTAGATTGATCTAATTTAATCTAGACCATTGATTATTTTTAGGGTTATCATTTATATATCACTCGTAGCAATTTCATTAACTTTAAAGCAGTGTTTGTTACATAACAAAATTCTTTGTTGGTATTGATTACATGTTTTTCTTCTCCCTTTCCATTATGGTCTTTTATCTTTATTTATCTTGTTTGTTTTAGCTTTCCTGCTATAGAGTTTAAAACACTTCGGATACTAAAAATATTAGAAATTAATGAAATGAAAGATTTTCCGTTATAGATTGTTGGAATAATGTTATGTGAATTCTCCTTTCTTTTTTTCTCCGATTGATAGGTATTTTCTCTTATTCACATGTAGCACAATGATCCTTCTCATTAATGTATCATTTTTATTATTGGTATTGTAGGCAAGATGAAAGTGTTGTAGTCTCATACAATGACTATTAAGCACAATGCTAATTGGTGCATTTTTTTTCTTCTCTTTTTTAAATAGGTTTTAAGAATTGGTAAATTTACCAATTACCGACTTACCATTACCGATCGATCGGTATACCGACCATCGGTATACTGACTCTCCCGGTAACGGTAACGGTAACACTTTTTGAGTTACCGAAAGAATTGGTATGGTAACGGTATTCCGTGTTTGGTAACGGTAACCGTACCAATAACAGCCCTAATTCCGGAGCCACATATCAACGTGCCATGCAGAAAATCTTTGATGATATGTTGCATAAAAAGGTGGAATGTCATGTGGACGACTTAGTCGTAAAGACCAAAAACCGAAGAGATCATTTAGATGATTTACGGGTTATCTTTGAAAGACTTCGTCAATTTCAATTAAAGATGAATCCTCTCAAGTGCGCCTTTGGTGTCACTTCTGGAAAATTTATTGGCTTCATCGTAAGGCATCGAGGTATTGAAATTGATCGAACAAAAATCGACGCCATTTTAAAAATGTCAGAACCGACTAACTTACACGAGCTAAAAAGCTTGCAAGGGAAGCTCACGTACATTAGAAGATTTATTTCAAACCTTGATGGACGATGCCACCCATTCAATAAGTTGATGAAAAAAGAGACTTCTTTTAAATGGGATTATACTTGTCGGAATGCCTTGAATAATATCAAGGAGTACCTCCTACATCCGCCTGTACTAAAGGCACCAATTCCAGGTAAGCCATTAATCCTATACATTGCTACCCAAGAGCGATCATTAGGAGCACTTCTTGGACAAGTGGATGAGGAGGGGAAAGAAAGCGCATCATACTACGTGAGTCGTACGTTGGTAGGAGCGGAGCTAAATTATTCACCAATTGAAAAAGTGTGCCTAGCATTAGTCTTCGCAACAAAGAAGCTAAGACATTATATGCTTGCACATGTTATTCATTTGATTTCAAAGGCGAATCCACTTAAATTTATCATGTCAAGACCAGTCTTATTTGGAAGATTAGCAAAGTGGGTGCTTCTTCTATCAGAGTTTGATATTACTTTTGTACCTCAAAAGGCTATAAAAGGACAAGCCTTAGCGGATTTCCTAGCGGACCATCCGATTCCAACAGAGTGGGAACTTCCAAAAGAATTTTCGGATGAAGAAGTCTTTTTCACTGATGTAATACCATCATGGAAATTATTCTTTGATGGTGTTGCACGAAAATATGGTGCAGGAGCTGCGGTAGTTTTCGTTACCCCTCAAAAGGAAGTCATGCCTTTCTCCTTTACATTGATGGAGATGTGTTCCAACAATGTGGCGGAATACCAAGCCTTGATAATTGGCTTGGAAATGGCTTTAGAGATGCAGTTTGGACAGCTCAAAATTTTTGGAGATTCTAAGTTGGTTATTAATCAACTTTTCTCAAAATATGAAGTCCGGAAGATCAATTTAATTCCTTACCAAAAGCATGCGGTAAAGCTCTTGGAAAAATTTGACATGGTTAATATTATTCATGTCCCAAGGAATGAAAATCGATAAGCAGATACATTGGCTAACTTAGCTATTGTATTGGCTAACTCCGATAAAGATATCGCGATTATATCCATTTCTCAAAAATGGGTAATTCCATCATGGACACTTGAAGATGAAACAGAAGTTAATAATATCTCACTTGATACAATTGAAAATGAGGATTGGAGGCAACCAATCATTGACTTTCTTAAATATGGAAAGTTACCAAATAATCATCGCCATGAAACGAAAATTAGGCGACGTGCCTCTAGATTCATCTACTACAAAGATACGCTTTATCGGCGTTCTTTTGATGGAGTGTTTCTTCGATGCCTAAGTAAAGAAGAAGCAATCAAGTATTGGAAGAAGCCCATTCTGGGATATGTGGTGCTCATCAGTCCGGACCAAACCTTCACTTTCGGATAAAAATGATGGGATATTATTGGTCAACCATGGTGAAAGATTCCATGGAATATGCTAAAAGATGTGAAGCTTGTCAAGTTCATGCGAACTTTATACACCAACCATCGGAACCCTTACATCCGACTGTTGCTTCATGGCCTTTTGATGCTTGGGGTTTGGATGTTGTAGGACCCATAACTCCAAAATCGTATGCTGGCCATTTGTATATCTTGGCAACTACAGATTATTTCTCAAGATGGGCGGAAGCACTTTCATTAAAAGAAATTAAAAAAGAGACCATTGTCAATTTCATCTAAGGTCAAATCATTTATAGATATAAAGTTCCTCGATATATCATTACTGATAATGGGAAACCATTCTATAACAATCTAATGGACAAACTTTGTCAAAAGTTTCATTTTGTCCAACACAATTCCTCCATATACAACGCAGCAGCAAATGGACTTGTAGAAGCCTTTAACAAAACTCTCTGCACTTTGCTAAAGAAAGTTATCTCCAAGTCAAAGAGGGATTGGCATGAAAGGGTAGGAGAAGCTTTGTGGGCCTACCGAATAACTTATCGAACACCAACACAAGCCACACCATATTCTTTGGTTTATGCGTTGAAGTAGTAGTACCATTGGAATGTCAAATTCCATCTCTCAGGATTGCTATCCAAGAAAGCCTTACAACAGAGCAAAATGCTCAATTAAGGTTGGAAGAACTTGAGTCCTTAGACGAAAGAAGGTTGGAGACTCAAAAGCGACTAGAATGTTATCAAGCTCGTATGTCAAGAGCTTTTAATAAAAAGGTACGTTCTCGATCATTTCAAATAGGAGACTTGGTCTTAGCTATAAGAAGACCGATTGTGATCACTCGAAGACTGGGGGCAAGTTGCTACCCAAATGGGATGGACCATATGTAGTCACGGAAGTCTACACAAATGGTGCTTATAAAATTATCGAAAAGGACGGTCTACGGATCGGACCTATCAATGGAATATTTTTGAAGCATTTTTACGCTTAGAATTAAATTGTAATACTCCTTGCCCATATGAGTATAAACTATGAATGGTATTTTAAAAAAAAAAATTCTTGCATGGAACTACGTTTGACTTGATCTCCTCAAAAGGAGTACGTAGGCAGCTTGGGAATTTCCAAGTTCAGTCAAATCTAAAAAAAAGAAAGAATTTGTCTTTTATATCCAAATGCAGTTAAATCCAAATACAAAAAAGAATTTGTCTTTTATTTCCAAATTCAGTCAAATCCAAATAAAAAAAGACTTTGTCTTTTATTTCCAAGTTCAGTTAAATCCAAATAAAAAAAGACTTTGTCTTTTATTTCCAAGTTTAGTCAAATCCAAATAAAAAAAGAAGACTTTGTCTTTTATTTTCAAGTTCAGTCAAATTCAAAAAACAAAAATTTCTTTGTATTATCATTTCGAAAGGACAAAATCGAAGCATGTAAAATATACATTCATGTTATGATTTAAGGTTCCTTTCTTTAATGAGAATACCTTTGTTTGATGCTTATATGTGCATACTTGATGGTGCGCCAAGTTATAGCATTCAAAAAAAAAAGAGCAAATGAATTCATTGATATGAATGTTCATTACATAAAAAAAAAAAGCTAATCGAAATGACAAAGAATAAATAAATAAAGAAGTCTAATTCTTCTTGATCCAATGCGCTAGCCCACAGAATCTATCTTCCAAAGTTACCTTCCGTCTAGCAATCGACTCAGCTGTAGTGGTATGCTTAACTTGGATCTTCTCTAGCTTTGAATGTGATTCATTCAATTGATTAAGGTCATCACTTTCTTTCTTCATTTTCTCATCAATGGAGTCAAGTTTGGAAGACAAAACAATTTCTCGCTTCTCTAGATGAGAAATCTCAAGTCTAACTTCCTTTTGTTATGCTTCTATCTTGCAACGTTCCTTGGTCAAGTCTGGAACAATAAGCATACGAGCAGAAATGAGATCTTCCAAAGAAGCCAACTGCTTTTGCTTTTCTTCTAAAGATGGAAAACGCATGGTGTCATTCTTCTCATGAAGGAAGTCATCAATGTCAATCAAGTATTCAACAACCTTTGCCATTAAAGGAGAAATATCAATGTGAAAAAATCGACTACAAAAGTCTTTATAACAGGATGACTTCCGAGTCCACCATCCTCTCAAGTCAGATAGGCCTCCATGCAATGCCTTGTCAAATTCCTTCTCAAGATATGTCGTCATTGCTTCAAGGAGCATCTCTTCATACTCATTGAAAAGATTTGGTGACTTATCTTCAGGATTCACTGATGCGGATAAAACAACAGTCAATTGCTGGGATTTGGTGCTGGAAACTTTCTGACCCAATGTCCCTGAAGTAGCCCCATCATCTGTCAAGTTTAGACTTCTATTCTCTAAAGAATGTGTGGATGGAATAATACCTTCTCCAATACTATCAGGAAGTTCACCTAATAGACAATCATCTAGGCTACCTTTATCAGCAAAGCCCTCAAGGGCACCAATCATCTCACTTATAGGAATTTTATCGAAAGCTACAAAAAAAAAAGAAGGAAAATAGTTTATTTTCAAAGAATAAATGGGCAAATAATAGATAACAAGACAAAGAAAATAAAGGAATCCCTTTATCCAAGAACATGGAGAGAGATTCATATCACTCTTTGCTTCCGCAGGGATGTCCTTGGTATTAGTTTTGAGATCAAATTATTTTTCGGTTGAGAATATTGCATCTACACTTTCTCGGAGGAAAAAAAAAGCTGGAGAGGATGACTCCATCCCATTGCCACAGAAAGAGAAACCTCCCATTGTGGATTTAGACATTCCAGAGGAACGTGCTTTAAAGAAATCTAAAGTTGGACCTTCAAAGGCCAAGACAAAGAAAACTTCAGTTGATGAAGTAGTGCTGAAGGTAAAGTTTGCAATTGTTGCAGTCGCACCTGAAGGAGCACATACTGACTTTGATTCTAACGATATACCACTGGTTAGGAGATCTACTCGTTTGTTTAAAATCAGCACGTTCACTACTCTCCAAAACAGTAGTAGAAACGTTAAGCAATATGGGAGTCACTATGGTATCCCACCAATTCTCATACTTTCGACCAATTTGATCGTACATATTAGTACAAGGCCCAGGAATATGAAATTTTGCCTTACTCCCTACTCTTGTCAGAGATAACCAACAACTGTAAAGAGTACTCGGATTCAATTCAAAAGAATGTATATTCGGAGACCCAGGATTGATTTGTTTGAATCCATGCTGTCTCGAAAACTGGTGCGGACTATACGCTTCCAAGTTGTATGATGACCCCCGACGACATGGTAAATAGCCAGGTCGAATACTCATTATAAATTCTTGAATCTCTTCAGACAAGTCTCCAACATCTGTTTGGTCACCAACTTGTTGCGGAGGATGACTCACGACCCACTTAAAGTTTTTCGAGTCCATGTCTCCACGAAGAAGTTTCCGACAGTCTATCATGTTGGGCTCCCAAAACTGATAGACATTTAAAATTCCAGAATATCTCCCAAGTGTAGGATGCCCAAAAGATGTGTCAATGATATCAAATATACCGCGAGGGAAATGCAATGCTACCCAGCCATAAAGAAAGTGCCCTGGAAATAATCGAGTAATTCTTCCACGATCTTTTCTGTCAGAAGAAAAAGTCTGTGTAAGACCTTTATAAATACTTGCTAAAATAGGTGGAACCAAACTATATCTTACACCTGCAGCCATCTGGGAAGCAACTTTAAAAGTTGTAGGTCTTAAGTGGTCATCGCCTGATGGTAGAACAAATAGACAAAGCCAAATAGAGAGATATGCAGCTATCTCCAACTCATCAATCTTGGTAGTAGATAATTCAAGATCTAACTCCGGTAAACATTATAGATTTCTGATGTCTTCAGAAGACACACTTTGGTTCGGAATGATTATGGGCGGCCTCCACACTTTTGTTGTTGTTCCACTTTTTAGAAATTCATACTTTTCCAAGTTTGATAATTTCTTATATTTCGAGTCTCCTCGAGGATTGGATTTCCGAGAAACCCCATTATGCCAAAAATTGATCCAATCTGCATGCTTGATTCGATCGATATCCTTTTTTTTGGCTATATGCTGAAAAGCCTTAAAGAGATGAAGACAAGAATCCGGAAGAGATTTTCCATCATTGAGTTCCCTAAAACTCGGAATGACCTCTTCATAATAATCACCAAGTATAGACAATCCGGAAATATCTTGCATTTCCCAAAAAGAAATGTCAATTTCTCCATGCCTCATCACAAAGGTATTGGTTTCAGGGCACCATACCTCACATAAAGCCCAATATGCTGAAGGGGGACGATGATATTCCATCGTTGCTACTTCGACTGCTAATGATAAATCCTCCAAGCCTCTATCCTTAAGGAGTCCAACAACCCGTCTGAACCACTCCCAAAATCCATTAAGATATGAAATCTCTCCTCTGGGGTTCAAAGATGTCCCCCATCTAATAAATTTGTTCCCAATATTCTCGGCAATCAAAGGTCATGGGATGAAGTCATCCTCATTATGATGTGGTGCAATACACAAGTAAGGTAGGCCAGGACGACGGGCATCCATGGATGCCAATTCCTTGGATCTGCTAATCAAAGACATATCCAAACCTTGAAATCGATTAACGCCGGGGCAAGCAAAACGGCCAGTCATTGCACTGTTGACATGAAATTTAAGATGACCCTGCATGCCTATAGAAGAGTGAAGTCCAACAAAAGCCATCGGAAAACGAATTTTTTCCCTTTGAGTTTGGGATTACTAGATTCTGTAATCCATTGTGGATTAGAGTTTGAGCTACTCTCAGAATCCGTCTTTGGGGCTGAACACGATTTGCAGGAAGCCATATCTAAATTAAAAAAAAAATCAGCTGCCGAAGAAAGAATATATATATATATATATATATATATAAGAGATGAAAATTTCTTAAAACAATAAAGCAATAGAGAAAGCACGGTATGGGTGGTGATAAAAAAAAAACTAAAGTCATCTCACCTTTTGTGCATGGTGTGGAGTATACAAACTCTATGGCATACGTTGGCTTTATATAAGTCTAAATCTCCTATATCAAGTGGGATTAGTTATAAGTTATCAAATACAAGTCAAATTATGATTAGATAAAACAAATTTTATTAGATAATTCAAAACTTAAATTATATAGTATTTGATAACTTAAGTCTTGAGGGAGCATTTGTAGACATAAAAAATTACAGCCCAATTAAATAAAATAATGGGCTTTAAATGGGCTATAAATTAAAATAATTTATGAAGCCCAAATCAAATTAAATTAGTTAAATGGATAAAATCTAAGATAAATTCAAATAAAATAGAAATAAAATCAAAGAGATAATCTTTGATTAAGTGATTCCACTTGTCCCTAAACTATCTAAAAGACTCTCTCAAATTTCCTTCAAGTTCAAGTTCTCTAAATCTGGAATTCTTAGAATTCCTTCAAGTCTCAAGTCCAAGTGAATTTCTTCAAGTCTCAAGTCCAAGTCAAATCCCAGAAATGAAAAGTTTAAATTCTCTAAATCCAGAATTCTTGGAATTCCTTCAAGTCTCAAGTCCAAGTGAATTCCTTCAAGTCTCAAGTCCAAGTCAAATATCAAATTCAAGTCCAGCAATCAAATCCCAAATTCAAGTCCAGTAATCAAATCCAATTAGAGTTTATTACAAATTCGTAGAATTTATTTGAAGCACTCAACTAAAATCAGAGGATTTCGTATTCATTTGGAATACAACTAAAATCAAAGGATTCCGTATTCGTTTGGAATACATCAAAAGAAGAGATCAAGTCCACTTTGACTTACATATTTATAATTTGTATCAAATTCAAGATTGTCACCATGGCATCCCTTCTTGAACACGTGGGTCCATCACTGGCCAAATCCTTCAGGCCTTTCACGACACGTGTCTTCATCTCTAATTTATTCGGTACGAGTGGACGCCGGAAAGACTAAATATCGTAGCGACCGTATTGCCCTTTGTTTCCCACGTGGCACCCTATTATAGCACCTCGACGATGCCGTTTAATGCTCTATCAATCTTGATGTCCTAGTTTTATTTGCGTGAAGGTTGGAGAGGTTAAGAATTGTGGTGACAGCGTTAACTTGTTGGTTAGAGAGGTTCAACAACTTCTTTTAACGGGTGTGTTTGGTTGAGCGGTTGAATTGATTTTCAATGCTAACGAAAAAGATTAGCTTAAAGCTGTGTAATATGCTGTGAGTTGTTTGGCGAACTAAAAACTTACGCTAGTGTTGAATTAAAGTATTATAACATTAGATTTTATGATTTTAATCTAATAAATATGATTTTTTTATTATAAATATTTTTGTATCAGTGATTTATTAATTAATAAAAGTGGGACTCAGATTTTTATATTATGATTTATTAAAATAAATTTTGAAAAATATTAATGATTTTTTAAATAAAATGACTTAATTTTAATAATTATTAAGGATAATATTAATATAAAAATTGTTAATACTATTATATTTTATATTTTACGTATTTTATTGTAAATATTTTTATTTTATTATCTTAATATTAATATTTCTATATTTTATTATTTTATTTTATAGTGGAATCCACGTTTGTTTTCAAGAAAATTGTTGAACATATTAAATTTCTGTGGGGCCCACTACCATTTAAATTTCTGGCATATAACCAGTGGTTCCACTGGCAGATATCACTTGTTCAGTGAGGCATCCGCCAGTAGCGATCCGCACAGCCAGACGCCTCGCCAAAGAGGCTCAATAGCAGTGGTCACGACATCGTTATCATAATCGGGACCACGATGCGGAGGTGTACTCGGATGTGTCATTACAACCCAGCCGAATATATTTGAAGTCACCACTAATGAAAATTTATAGACGTAATTGGATGTCTTACAGTAAGGCATGGTCTATATTAATACCAGAGGTCCAAGTGGGTTTGGGAGTCCATTATGCGTAGGGAATGTGTTAGTCACTCCACAACATCTGTCCGAATAGGATAGTCACCATTCGAGAATTAAGCGGGTTTTTCATATTCTATTGTTGCCAAAGGAATTATGCACGGATAAATTTACAAGATAAAACCTTACCAGGTGGAATTAAAGATCGGTAAGATTTTATTGAAAGAAAGCACGTCGACTCTGAGTGATGGCGTGCAACCTTTTAGTATGGTAATACTTTGCAGATGATAAGGATTCAAATCATGCGGGGTATGTGATGATTGATGTGCTTATATTTTATCACACTTTTGTGTTTAATTTCATTATTTTCTTGGTAAATTTTGATAGAATTGAGGTAATGCTATTTGAATTCCTTGTGTTTTTGTAAAACCCTAGATTTTGAATGGGTATAGTTGAACTAAAATTTAAAATTTTGGTGATATTGAAAGCTTGGAAATAAGGCGTGGATATTATGGAATAAAATTGAAGAGGGTTAGAAGATGGCTGATTGAAACTTTGGGGTTAAAAATGAGTAGGACTATTTACATCCCAAAATTTACCAAGTACACCCCACATAAAAATATAAGATTATGTAGTGTACCCCTTTTACTGATTTTTCAAAAAAAATGATGTGCACCCCAACATAACATATGCAGTCTTTGTACATATCAGTAGATCAAAAATATAGCATATTTAGTACATTCAAATATGCACAAAAAGAACAAAAATACAAGTTCAATCAATCGATCAACTCCACAGTCGTTATGTTGCATGACTTTGAGGAAGAAAGTGCAGTGAATTCCTCAATCCTAGAAGCAAACTTTTCAGACCAATTTCTTGCATGATGATGATGATGATCATACCACATTTTTTATACGGAGGTATGGGACTATCTGCTGCCAGCTCCATTCTGACAGAGTGAGAGTCATTGATGTACTCGAAAACCATTAGACCTTGCTTGTACTCAAATGGCATTGGATCCCTTTAGTGGGAAAAAGTGAGGCATTGCTCCTGTGAAATGAGCAAAACTACAACATTGTAACGTGTGGAGATGACATTCCCCATATAAGGCATAATCATCCAACTTGTTTTATTTGCCATTTCTGTATAACATTCAACACTTGATAGCAACTCAGTTGTGGTACAGAAAGGAGATAGGAGGGTGTTATACTATTGTGCATACCTATGCAACTCATTTGCAAGGTCTTTCCTCACCACTATCCAACCATCATTCTCCCAACCAAAGAAAGATGTCACCATCTTGAAACCACAATGGCCATCTCTAGGAACATCAAAAATATTAGATATATATGGCTGCATGAACGTAGGATAGAGAGACACCCAATTCTTTGTGTTCGCATACCTGGTTCTATGGACTTTCGTTTTGGCTTTGGTTTAAAAACATGATCTTTTTTATTCTGCCCTTCTGAAGACTGACTTTGTAATGCATGACCTTGTTTCAAATTCTGTGAAGCCTGACTCTGTAATACATGACATTTCTCTATCAAAGCATGCATCACTTTACCCCAACATACCATGGAATCATCAAACTCATATTTAAGACGAAACAAACCAACACAGTTGCTTAACACATTCTTAGAAATATGTACTCTACAAAGCATATTCTTAGCATCTGGAAACACTAACTTTAGTGCATTTATAAGTGCAATCTCTCTATCACATATGAAGACACCAGCCACCACACTATCAAATAAGTCTCTACAACACCCTAAAGCCCAAACGTAATTCTCTTCTTTCTCTACACTCATGTAACAGAAAGCCATAGAAAATATCTTCTTGGTGGATGTCACACCTACAATCTGCAATAAGGGAAGCCGATAATTGTTCGTCTTGTAAGTGTAGTCCAACATGAACACAAATGGAAAGGCTCTAGCAAGCTGGTTTGAAGTGGAGCTACACCAAAACAAATCCTTAACCACTTATGTTGTTTCCTCAAATCTATGCTTTGTTACATAACCATTCTCAATACACAACTTGAATAACTGCCGCATATGTGGCTTGCCTTCTATCTCATGAATTCTCAGTGCAGTTATGACATTGTACACGGTCTTTATGATTGATGCATTTGTTGGATCTTTTAGCTTGATGTGATTTAGAATGTCTCTTGTCCTCACCCTTGTCTTGCTTAGCCTTTCAACTGTCTCCTTCTCTTCTTTATTTAGACGACCTACATATGAATGCCCTTCAAATGTTCTAACCAATGCATGATTGTGCTTCCCATTCAAGACAACTAATTTTCATGTCCATGTCAGTGTGTCAACCATATGTGCTTTCATAGAGAATAGACATCCACATTTCTTTATTGATGTTTTCCTCTTCTTCACATTATATCTACCCCTGTAACCATCACTTCTCTCACAACCAAATAAGATCTTAGGGGTTCTATTTGGGTCGTTTAAATCAGACCTCTTAACTACAACAATAATTCCATGCCTACGACCACACTTCCTTGCATAATCAACAACAACCTCCTTATTCTGAAAAACCTACACAATGCAGATAATCCGGCAACAACATTGACATTATCACCTACATTATGAAATTAACAATTCCGACATGTTCAAAAATGAGAAAATCCAGGGTTTATCAGATAAGAAAACTACCTTATCAGCCTGAAAATGATGTGTTGTGTCAATTTCAATCTCCACTGGAGTAATTACCTCGACCACTTTGGATTGTCAACAAAATGAAGACATGCAATGGCATTTCTTAGGCTCCAATATGTAACTATTCGAAGCAACGCAGACGATGATGAAACGAGGGTTTGGGTGGGTTCTTGGGAATGACAGAGAACAGAGCAGTCAATTAAGTGATTTCGCGCTTCTTCTCAGTAGGGACAAATGGAGTGTCATAAGATTACGGTTTTTGGCAAGAAATTGGGGTGCCCTTAGTAACTCATGGGGTGTAAATAGTCCTACTTGTTAAAAATAGAAATAACAAAATTTTGAAAAGATATAAAACAAAACCCTAGTCTCTTTCTCAGAATCGGTGTAAAATATATATAATATTTTTCTTCTCTTTTCTTTTTTTCCCTCTCATCCGTTTCTACAAGTCCTAAAGCCCATAGCCATCTTCACGAGAAGTTCAGAGGCAACCCTACGTGGCAGAGTGCGCACCGAAGATTGTAGAGACCACAACAGCACTATCGAAGTCAATGGAACAAGGCTTGGGTGAGTCTTCTCTTCCTCCCTCTCTCTAAATTGCTCAACAACCATGGTGGTTCCGTTGGTGGCCACTGGAGAGGCTGTCAGGACTATCGGAGAGGACACATGCGTGAGAGGATCCCAGCCTCACCCTTAGGGGCCGTGATTGACAAGGCCAAAATTGAACCCGATCTGTTGAGAACCAGGCCAAGTGCGCGCCCATACACACATCCAACAGACCCATACATTTGTTAACCAACCACACAAGCCCAACCACTATCCACATATGGGCTGGTTGTAACCAACAATCCCAATAGGCCACTACCTAGAAAACAATTGTTGGCTGATTGAGGAAGACATTTGCCCTCCTTATTAATAGATCACAAGTCCCCTATCTAAGCAATGTGGGACATTCATATCAATACCCTCCTGCTTAATTGAGTCAATGCCCACGTTGGCTACACTCAATGGGGGTCTTTCACTGGGCTGAGGTCCTTACTCATACCACTAGATCCACTGGTAGTCCTTTCCATGGTGACCCAATCCAGTCCTATACCTGGACGAAATCGACGCCTACGTTGGCTGCACTCAGTGGGGGTCTTTCATTAGGCTGGGGCTTACCCGTACCACCAGATCCACTAGTAGCCCTTTTCGTGGTGGTCTAGTCCAGTTCCATAGTTGGACGAAGGCAGATCGAAACACCCACATGTGCAGAGACTGAACACCTCTGATACCATTGTTAAGAACCAGGTCAGGTGTGCCCCCATACACACACCCAAAGAGCCCATACATTCCTTAACCATTCACAGAAGCCCAACCACTACCCACATATGGGCTAATTGTAATCAACAAGCCCAATAGGCCACTACTTATAAAACTTGTTGGCTGATTGAGGAAGGCATTTGCCCTCATTATCAATAGATCACAAGTCCCATATCTAAGCAATGTGGGACATTCGTATCACGATCTGATCATGGAGGTCCGTGGGGGTGTGCTGGTGACCGAGTCACCAAGAAATGAACAAAGCATAACAATAATAAACCTTCAAATTATACCTTCGATTATTGTTAATATTAGACAATAATACATAACCATATTTATGTGTTCTAATTATATTTTTATATATTATTTCATCTTACATGGTTTTTAATTAATTTTCATCAATTTTAATATTTATTTATGAAAATATTTTGAGTTACTTTATGAGACCAAAAATAAAGATGAATGTTCATTGATAATATTATGTATTTTTGTTAACCTTTTGGATTACTTGACCAAACATCAAAATGAATGTTTATCGATAATATTATTCAATATGTTATAAAAAAAATTTCGGAGCCGTTGCCCCTGAAAATATCTAATGACTCTTTATTGTGCACATTTTAGGAAGTAGTGAAGGGAAGAATCTTTTGAATCTTGAGGAAGAAATACAAACATACTTGATATGGATTTAATTGCAAGCGCACAAATCGCACAAGTAATATAAAGATGAGTAAATTATCGTTTCCACTAGGGATGTGTTGGCAAAAGAAATCAATGTCAAACAACCTACAATTATGTAAATTGGAGAAAAGGATTAGCGATTGGTTTTTGATTTTTACTAAACTAATTAAAAAGAACCAAAACAAATCAAACACAAATATGAAATCAAGGATGGAAAGCACTAGGGTACTTAATTTCACCTCACCTATCCAATTCAATTCCCTTGATTCCTTAATCCCTAATTCATCTCTCAATAATGACAATCGATTTCCCAACCTATTCAATGTTCTATTCCTAGATACATCAAACGTATTTTCAATGTAAATCTCTGTTATTCCTAACAATCGGATTAATATATCAAAAACCCATTACGAACTATGGAAATCATTTAGCGATTGCATAAGTCACAAACCTATATTCCTATGGTTCATGCACCCTATGTCATCTATGGCTTGAGGCAAACCCTAGATATCTCCTTCCGGTCTCAATCTAGGCAGCAAATCAATTGAATGATGACCAAACACTCAAAAGCATTAATCACACCCATAGACAATCAAGAGAGAGAGAAATTAAGAAATAAGGAAATCAAGTTTATTGAATCTTCAAGGTTTGGTTACATTAAGACCCTAGTAGAAAATCTAGCCACTCATGGAAGCAAAATACATCATTAAACAAAGGAAATCAACCATAGAAACTAGGATAGAAAAGGAGAGAGGAAACCCGCTTGTAGATCCTCTTCTTCTCCAAGCTCCAAGGTGGCCTCCAAGCTCTCCAATGGAGGTAGCACGAAATCCAGCTCCCCAGCCTCCAAGCTCTCCACCAAAACCCTATCTTATGCCCTTTTATACTTCTTCAAACTCTTATGTCGTTTCCAAAACAAGTTGGGGTCGTTTTGGCTTAGAAACACGTGAATTCGGGCCTTTTCCGCGAAACTGCGTAGTGTTGTGAATAGTACTCCGATCGATCAGGAATATTCCGATCAATCGGAAATACAATCTGTCTCGATGATTATTTTTAGGTGTTTTGGCAGGTCCGATCGATCGGGGGAATATGGCCGATCGATCGGAAATCAGTCCTGGGCTCCAAATCTTCCTTTTGCACTCTTTTCCTCCCTTTCTTGCCTTGACACCTGCAATATGCAAATATAACTTTCTTAGGCAATATTAACTCTTAATCAACTCAAAATGCAATGAACTTATGTGTAAAGGATGCACAAATGTATGTATATATTTGGCACATCAAACACCCCCACACTTAACCTTTGCTCGTCCTCGAGCAAGTTGAGAATGAATAAAGGAGGGAAAGAGTATTTTCTGTTAAGCTCAAATGAAAAATAAAACAACAAAGACCTACTCCAAATAAGCAACTAATCTATGCCACTTTCGTAGGGCTCACGATGACACTTAGCATGTGCCACAAGCCTTTAAACCCCTAGGTGCCCCTAGTAGGAGGAGTTGTGTCTCCTGAGGGTTTACCAGAATGATACCCACAAACACTAAACAACTTCAATGCCAAATTTAACGCCATCAACAAGAGTATAAAATGAACTCACAATTGCAACCCTTTCCATACTAACAAACCAAACATTAGGGTATTCAAACCAATAAAAGCATTCCTTCAAGAATCTTATCTCATCCACTTTGCTTATAAATTCAAGAAATGATGCACATAATGGATTTCACTTGATATTTGGCTTCAAAGTGACATAAACAATGACCATGAAGTCTTCCAAGAACAATAAGAATCAAAAAGCAAATACAATGAGCATTTATTCAAACTTCATTCTTATTCACATTTTTTTTTCTTTCTTTTTCTTCTCAAAGGTGACTTGTGCAATGCTCAACCTCCTTAAGCTTTCTACATGACCCATGTAACGAGTTTTCGACCAATGACTCCCAATCCAGTTGGCTTAGGGCACTAGGTGTTAAGACACCCCAACGGATCTAATTACCCGAGTCAAAAAGGCTACGAGGTTAAACTAGTCACCAAGGTACTCTAACATTCATTTCCTACCTTTTTACGCGAAACTCATTGCTTGTTAGGCAAGAGGCTCGGTTACTCAGCAGAAAACTTATGAAAGAAACCATTTATTCATAAACAATTTTTTTTTTCTTTTCTATTTTTTTCTTTTCATTTTTCATTGCTCAAGTAGTGCTATTTAGAATCAAATTGATCTCAGACAACCACAAATGCCAAAGTCAAGTCATATTTCATACCCCACAATCAAGTGTTCCATATTCACAAAAGCACAATGGACAAAACAATTTTCAAGATAGGAAAACTCAATTGGAAAGAATATCCATAGCAAGATCCATCAATGCTTCAAGGATCACAAAATTCATCCAAATACACTCAAGAGTGACATGACATAAGGCATTTGAAGTCAAAAATTTTATTATTTAACAAAAACTAGAAACCTAAATTCCCACCCCCACACTTAAAATATGCAATGTCCTCAATGCATGGAATAGGTGGAAATAGAAATAAAAAGATAGAGATAGAACAATAAAACCTGGGTGGCCTCCCAAAAGCGCTTGGTTTAAAGTCTTCAGCCCGACTTCCCTTTGTGAATTCAACCGGGATCCTTGAAGTTTGTGGTGTAGACTCCCCTTGATGGCTTCTTAAGATTGACATTTGATTGCTTAGGTTCCATACAAGGAGAATAAGCTTTCATCACCACCATTTCTTTAGGATAGACATCTTTAGGATAGACATTTCTTTAGGAATATTCCGATCGATCGGAAATACAATCTGTCTCGATGATATTTTTAGGTGTTTTGGCAGGTCCGATCGATCGGGAATATGGCCGATCGATCGGAAATCAGTCCTGGGCTCCAAATCTTCCTTTTGCACACTTTTCCTCCCTTTCTTGCCTTGACACCTGCAATATGCAAATATAACTTTCTTAGGCAATATTAACTCTTAATCAACTCAAAATGCAATGAACTTATGTGTAAAGGATGCACAAATGTATGTATATATTTGGCACATCAATACTGTAAGTTGTACTTTTTGTTTTATGTTTTTGAGAACAAGAATACAAAGAATAAGTGAAAGGAGATTCTCCAAGATCACAGGGCTTTAATGTTGGCTTGTTCTCTGAGTCTCCCAAGGACACATTTAGTAGGAAAAATGACGTGACAATTTTCAACCCTACTAATCGATCTTATTGTACACAAAACAAACTAGTCCTATATCAATTTTTATGTGATTGTATTTAATCAATGAGAAATGAAATAATATAAAAAAATAACATTTAAAATATATAATTGTGAGATATTATTGAAATTATGTGTATTCAAGATAACATGATATGTATTTAATTTAAAATAAGTCAGGATTGAAAGGTTTCCACTTTTCTGGGATGAAATTAAGGACAATTCCTGCTTTTGGAAGAATCGAGCGTTTCCTTGTAAATCTAGATTCAAGGAATATTCTACCAACCAAAAATAAGAATTATTGGCAAAAGTAAAATTCAGGTGAAGTTTCCAAATTTTTATGGAATTCTCCTAATTACTATTAATCTGATCAGTCACCCACCCAGACCATGCATGAAGCAGAGTTTTTGTGAAAGAGTGATTCTCATTGTATGGGTTTTATCAAATTCTCCTAAATTTTGAATATTTTGATGTGGGTTTGATGGATTACCTGAAAGAAGTGCAAGGAAAAGGAGTTCATGACTATTTCTATAACAAAAAAATAGTTATGAAATCTTCAGGGAGGTGTGCATGGGTGCCAGGGCCCGTAATAGTTGGTGCTGGTCCATCTGGTTTAGCCACAGCTGCTTGTCTCAAACAAAGAGGAGTTCCTAGTCTGATAATTGAGAGGTCTAATTGCATAGCTTCATTGTGGCAACTCAAGACATATGACAGACTGTGTCTCCATCTCCCTAAACAGTTTTGTGAGCTCCCTCTAATGCCATTTCCTGCCAATTTCCCTTCTTACCCAACCAAAGACCAGTTTGTGGCCTACTTGGAGGCTTACACCATCCAATTCGGTCTCGAACCGGTTTATAATCACAACGTGGTGAGCGCGGAATTCGATGATCAATGTGGGTTCTGGAGGGTTAAGGCCATGGGGCTGAAACAAGAGGAGGAGACTGAGTATGTGTGTAGATGGTTGATCGTTGCGACTGGAGAAAATGCTGAAGAGGTTGTGCCTCAAATTGAAGGGATGGATGATTTTGGTGGGCCAGTTGTTCACACAAGTTGTTATAAAAGTGGGGAGTTGTTTAGTGGGAAGAATGTTTTGGTTGTTGGCTGTGGGAATTCAGGCATGGAGGTCTCTCTTGACCTCTACAACTTCAATTCTAAGCCTTCTATTGCTGTCAGGGATTCGGTAAGCATTTCTATACTCAACTTAATATTTCAATCCCTCAAAATATGTATAAATATATATCTGTGTGTGTGTATGTATATTTTAAGTCTCTAGTCATTGTAGTTAGTACTTTGTCGGTAGACACTCAGACAGTACGTATATATGGATTACAACTTCTTTAATTACTGTATATTAATTTATGTTATATGTAGCAGGTTCACGTCTTGCCTAAAGAGATGCTAGGGATATCAACTTTTGGAATGTCAATGTGTTTGCTTAAATGGCTTCCTGTACGCCTCGTCGATCAGTTCTTACTTCTAATCTCGTGGTTTATGCTTGGCGACACAGCTGAATTAGGCCTCGCTCGCCCTAAACTCGGTCCTCTCGAACTCAAAATGGTGTCCGGTAAGACACCTGTATTAGATGTCGGTACGCTCTCCAAGATTAGAAGTGGAAACATTAAGGTGTGGTTCATTCGATCTGCAATATTCTTCTTTATAATGTTGTATTGAAAGAAAAATATGGTTGACACATTTTTATTTATGATTTCGTAGGTTTTTCCTGGAATAAAGAGAATAAGGAGACATTCTGTTGAGTTTGTGGATGGGAGAATAGAGAATTTTGAAGCAATTATCCTTGCGACGGGTTACAGAAGTAATGTGCCTTCATGGTTGAAGGTATGCATGAATAAATTTAATTCTTTCTGAAGATTAGTACATGGATTAAGTGTAATTGTTGTGATTAGGAGAATGATACGTTTTCGGGTAAGGATGGATTACCTCACAAAGAGTTTCCGAACGGATGGAAAGGAAAATGTGGGCTGTACGCGGTAGGGTTTACCAAGCATGGCTTGCTAGGCTCATCAATTGATGCTACTAGGATTGCACAAGACATCGAGCTTTGCTGAAAAGCCGAGGCCGCGAATTTCATGTCCTCTCGGGCACCGCCCCAACAATCGTGGCTTAAAAATTGAACAAAGATCAAAATTGAAAGAAAGAAAAGTTAGAAGCTAGCAGGAAGAAAACGGAAGCATTGTTAGTGTGTATATAGCAGCAATATGTGATTCTTTTTCTTTTTTATTTCGCATGCGGTAGGGTAGGATTCGGACCTCTAACCAGTTTGAAATTCTAAGGAGTAGCTAAGACTAGGCCACAAGTTCCTTCTTAGCGATATGTGATTCTTTAGCATAAGTAAGAAGAATTAATTTCCCAATTAGTTATTAGTGTTTTGGAGGAAGTTATTTAATTGGGGGATTAGTAATGTATAAACTTTATTTTTCATTACAACATTTGAGATTAATGTACATACAACATTGTCATATATCCCAGCAACATCCATCTCAAAAGTTTTCCAACAATGTGTGACACTCATTCATTGGGTGTGATGAAATCAAACGATGTGGGGGTAAATCTATTAAACCTCTTGTGTGTATTAATTAAATCTACTTATCTAGACAGAGTACATTGATCTTTCTTTCTCGAATCAGTTAACGACCATCATAAACATATATTTTTGTACAGAAACAAAAGGAAAACAGTTAAAAGAAAAACAAGAAGAAGATAAAAACTAGAGGTCCATGGTTAAAGGTAGTGGAGCCTAATGTTTCTAATATGTATCATATTATTAGTTGAAGGTTTTTTTAGGAATAACTTTATTTATAAATTTATATTGCAGTATAACATCCACATTAAATTATTTTGTAAAATGACATTTGATGTTACTCGGGGTAACATCAATTGTACTTGAATTTAATAATAACGCAACTTTGTAGCATATACTTTTTTTAACTGGCCTAATGACGCTAGTATAAATGAACTACACGTGATACATTTATCTGCTTCTCGAAGCACATTCCTCGTTAAACAAATGACATTATTTACAATATAAACAAGACAGAAGAATGAAAAAATATTAAGCAAGAAAATTAAATAGGATGCCACAAATTCTAGGTTGTCAATGTTGTGTTCTTGAAGGAGTCACAGTTGTACTACCATATCCCTCCATTAGCTGACCATCTTGTAAGTATCCTCAACAATGTCCCTGCCAGGGATTTAGGGGGCGCCAGTTCACATATTAACAAGTTATTAACCTGTTCACTTTGTGAACCGTTAGATTTAGAGAGGCAAGATCAACAGTCCCCTGAACTGATAATTTTCTTTATCCTCTCACAATTACCCTTGGTTTTCTTATCCATAACTTACTTTCTCTCTCCTCTTACGATTACCATAGTTTTGTTAACCCCTGATCTGATAACTCACTTGCTATCAATCGAAGAATCAGAGTTGGTGTCAACGGTGGTCAATTTCGATGCAATCGGCATGAATCGAAGTGTTATCGGGCTGATTGTCGCCCTATCTTGCACACTGCCAGTGCATCTTTGTCCTCCATCAAAATTGAATTTCCATACAAGAAGAACAATGATAGATTTAAAAGAACTAGAAGATTTGTGTCGTATTTTGATGGGGGATAGAGACACACCACATTGATTTGGTGCTGTAGGGTTTAGATGGGGGAGAGATACAAGAACAATGATCGATTTAAAAAATAGAAGATCTGTAAAGTATTATTGATGGGGAAGAGTGTTCTTAGCTGGTTTTGTAGAAGTCATTTTCTGTTATTAGTAGTTAATGATTCTGTTATGTCTAATAGAATTATCTGACGTGGATTAACGTTTGTTAATCTGTCTAAGGTGGTTATTAGCCTTTAAATTGCTCTAAGACTGTAAACATGAGTTTCAGCTTGATATCGAATGAAATTGTGAAATTCTTTGTCCCTATTCTCTGTAGCTTCTCAGTGAAGCTACTCCATCGTTACGCATTAGGTTAAGGTTGAAGGCAGTCGAAGACTATTATTTCTCTTCCTATGCATGTCACGCAATACTCGAGTAGCCGCCATGGATAGCCGTGTTGCAAATCTTGAAGCAAGCCTAGAAAATCTTTCAGTTGCTTTCACGAAGAAAATGACGGTGATCCTGAACTCAATCGAATCGCATTCTGCTAGTTTGGAATTGTTGCACCGTGAATTACTGATGTGAATTATTCGCAAGTGAACAAGTCGCACAAGTAATAAAGAGTGAATAGAGTATCGTTCCCATGAAGATATATTGGCAATTTCAATTCAAAGTCAATCCAAGTAATTACCACACTAAGATGGCAATGCGAATTGTTGGTTGTATTTTATCTAATGCTAAACAAGTATTTGAGAGATCACTAAGTGAGTGACAATTTGAATAAGTAACCAAACAACAAGCAAGAAATTGAGTTCTCAAGAGAAGTAAACACTAGGGTTCCTAATATCACCACCTCTTATCCAATTGAACTCCATTGATTCATTGATTCCCAATTCTCAATTTAATTGTTGACAATCGATTTCCTAACCTATTCAATGTTCTATTCCTAGATACACCAAAGGTATTTTCAATATAACCCCTGTTATTCCTAACACTCGGATTCATATCAAACATCCATTAAGAAGACTGGAAATCAGTTAACGATTGCATAAGTCATAAACCTATATTCCTATGGTTCTTGCAACCTATGTTCTCTATGGATTCTTGCAACCCTACGAATATCCTTCCGGTCTCAACCTAGGCTCAAAATCATTCAAATGGTGATCAAGCATTTGAAAGCAATAAGCACATCCATAGAGAATCAACAACATAAAGAGAGATTCAAGAACAATAAATCAATTTCATTCAATCTTCAAAGAGGGGTTCCATTAGGACCCCCAGTTAGAGGATTAGTTCCTCATAACCAAGGAATACAACTCAAAATCCAAAATGACAGTCATTAAATACAAGAACAAGGAAGAAATAAAGAGAAACCCCTGGATCCCCTTGCTCAAGCTTCAATGGCTGCTATAGAAGAGTCTCCAAAACCCTTGATTTTGCTTCCCAAAAGTGAAAAAAGTTCCTAAAACCCTAAAAGTTTATGCTTATATACTCCCAAAAACCCTAGAGTCGTTTTTCTAACAAGTCTCTGTCGTTTTGAATTGGACCCACTTGAGTTGAGGGTAAGTTCGGGCATGTAGAAAACTTCAAAATCGCGAACTGAGTCTGGCCGATCGATTGGAATATGGTCCGATCGATCGGATTTTCTATCTGTTTCTTTCCAGCTTCAACGTTGTCCGATCGATCGGCCCATTGCCCGATCGATCAGATTTCTTATCTGACTCCAGTTTTGGCTCTTTCTCTCCATTTTGCTCCTTTTCTTCCATAATTGCCCTTACACCTGAAATGCACAATTAACCACTTTTTAGGTAGATTTAATTCCAAAACGACTCTAAACAATGCAAGATTTCATGTAAAAGGATGTACAATTATATATATATATATATATATATATATATATATAATTGGCACATCATACACTCCCACACCTAATCTTTGCTCGTCCTCGAGTAACTCTAGAATCAAGAAGAAAGGAATTTTACAACTTTCCCACAATCTCAGGACTGAAAGTAGTTAAAAGACAAAAGGGAATTGTCAACAAAATTGTAGCTCAGTAATCTTTTACAAAATGTCAAATGGCCTTAGGATCATATATCAAACTCAAACAGAAAACACAACACATTACAAAGCTCTTAGCTTCAACTTCAAGCCTCACAGATATTCACTCACAAACGAAATCGCACTGAAGTGGATAAGTGTTTCTCTCAAGTGCATGTGGGCGGAATAATGTAAACAAGAACTCAAAATTCCCACATGCAATAATTCAATGGAAGCTTAAGAAACAAATGAAATGATCTCATGAATGGATGCCACTTAACCAAGCAATTGACCTACATCCATATTCACAAACTTGGGTTCAAATCCAAAGTATTCTTAAAATCAAGTGGGACTTTTTAAGCTTGTAATGTAGGGTGAAGGCTAGATGAGAAGGGCAAAAGGGTATAAAATTTTGAATAAGTGGAGCAACATTAAATTTAGAAATATCATTCAAACTTTCCCACTACTTCACTATCTTTTCATTCCTCCATCATTCCCTTTCTTCCCAATCAAATGTACAATGTAAGACCAAATGCACACGCATTTTTATTCCATTCTCATCAGAAATAATTTTTTTTTTCAAGAACAATAAATGCATGTTTCTTCTTACAATATTTTCAATTTCCCACCGATCAACATCCCACATCCCTTCCCAATAATAGAACAACATGCATCCACTCTCCTTCAATGTCCAATAAATTCAGCATATACCATTCCAACTTCCCATGTAAGATAAACAACTCTTTCTCCATAATAATAATAAGAAGGAAAATGGTTATGAACAAAATGCTAGTGTTTGGCTTCAAATAAGAGTGCAATGGATAACATGTATAAGATATGATAAGAAAGATATTTATTGATCCAAAAATGGCCTTACTCTCATCTTTCAAGAACAGTATTGAATTTCCCACAAGAAAGTGATTAGGATGTAACGTCATGTGATGAATACTTAGCAAGCAACCAAAATGAAGGATAATGAGATCAAACAAATATTATAGTGAGCGGAACAAAATAATAGAGTTGATTTTCATCACTCATTGAGAAATGAATGGCTCAAAAACTCACATTGGTTCAAGTCTCCACAATTAGCTAAGTAATAGATGTACAACTACCGAAAAGTTTTCGATTTGATCCTTTGGCCACAAGTTTTTGAAAAGCAACAACGTCAATTTCTAAGCCACAATTTATCAATTCATCTCCAATGCAATGGACACATCAATAGTAAGCATCATAGAAAGGGGAAAGCAACACTAAACTTTTAAAAGAAAAATTACACTACCATAAAATTCAAGAGTTCCAAAGGAAAGGAAAAATAACAGGAAAACGCAATCAAATGAAAAGTTTCCTTCCCACCCCCATACTAGATGTGAACACTATCCTCAGTGTTTCAAACTATAAATACAAAGTAGGGAAGAAAGGAACAAAACAACCTGGGTGATCTCAGAAAGAACGGCGCCTAGATGGAATAGGAGCAGTGGTGCGCTTAAAAGTGGCAGGTGCAGGGGCAGGTGCTGATTTAGACTGCATGGACAACTGGCGTAAAATATCTATCATCTCGGACTGGCTGAGCACGAATAGCAGCTAGCTGGTCACGGGTCTCCATCTGACACAACTCAATAGCAAGCAACCAAAATGAAGGATAATGAGATCAAACAAATATTATAGTGAGCGGAACAAAACAAAAGTAACTCCAAGGCTGGGCCGCGCCTATCAGATTTATGGCCATGTGGCCATCAATTCTTCTTCACCATGCTGTCAATAACCCAGAGGCGTGATGGAATAGAGCAGCGTGTAGCAGCATGCCTGTTCTTCTGACGGACCACAGGATCTAGGACCAAGGTGTGGAACATAGTAGTGTGGTCCACCTCCACTGAAGGGCCTACTGGAAGATCCTCAGAGTAGGCAACTGGATAGCTGAGAGAAGCACATATATCTGCAGTAGTGAAGGTATATGAAATGGCTCCTTGATCAACTTTGGGCACCCTCACTGTATAACGAGTGGGACCGTCCTCGCCCTCAATTGTATCAACCCGCGCAAAGTGCGGTAGAAAGCACGGACTAGGGCTGAGTAGACATCAATCATGAGATGGTTGAAGTTCCATAAAAAACTCAACCGGGCGCGATGTAAATATGCCTTGGCCCACGAGTTCAGCGGCTGGATCATAATAGGGTCGTTTATCCTCCAATCAGGCTCAATATGAGCGGAGGCGACATGATCAATTTATATAAAATGGATATGTGGATGTGAGCATACAAGAATGGTGCGTGATATTGCAATTTCGAACCAAGAAAATTGGGTAAGGCATGTTATCAAACATGTTATGCATGACAATGATATGTTGATAGTGGGCACATCAAACAGTGATATAACAGCTCACTTTGGCAAGAAAACAATCACACAAGTCGAAAGCGCACAATAGAGTTGTAACGTGATAGTTCAAAACACTCAAGCTTGGGTGTGACATTTCATCGAACACTTGGTGTGCACACTTAACCCAACTCAAGAAAAGAATGCAAAATATCCATGGCCCCTCTTGTATTGTATAAAAAAAATGAATGCCATAGACCACACAAAGAAATTCACACACTTCTAAGCCATATTTAATCCACCCAAACCATCCAAACTCCAAACAATCTTCAAACAATGCAACTACGGCAGCAATAATCTCAAAATTGAAAATCCAAGATAAGGAACAACGGCATACTTGGGGTGTTGGCTAACCAAAATGAAGAGATGGAATGGATCCAAGTGGAATGGAAGAAGGACGGAGGACAAGGGGTGAAGACTGTCGCGCGAGAGAGGAAAGAAAAGCGAAAGAGAAAGAAGGGGGATGGGGCGCTGCGTGGGCTGGGGTTCTTTTAAAACCCTGGCCCGCGCGTCTGATCGATAGGAATGGATCCCCGATCGATCGGATTTGCTCTCGGGTCATTTTTGACTCACCTGGTCCGATCGATCAGGGATCAATCCCGATCAATTGGATTTTGCCTCTGCCTCATTTTCTCACAACTGCATATCCTGCACCAAAACAGTTCATGACCAACCCAAGTAGTTTTCAAAATAAGCAAAACATAGAAAAACATATAAATAAAGCAATTTAAAAGAGAATAGGGAACGAAGTTACCCTGGTTGGGTTGCCTCCCAACAAGCGCCTAGTTTATAGTCGATGGCCCAACTCTTGCTTGCTCATTGTTGTGGATCTTGGAGAGGAAGAGTGACCTTCCTTCCAGAAAATTCAGCTTCATAGTAGGGCTTCAATCTCTACCCGTTCACCTTGAATGAAGTCCCCATTGTTCCATGCGTAATTTCAACAGCTCCGTGAGGAAACACCGCGGTAACTAGAAAAGGACCCGACCATCTTGATTTGAGCTTCCCGGAAATAGACGGAGTCAAGAATTGAATAACAACACTTGTTGCCCCGCCTTGAATTCCTTTTGAACAATATGACTATCATGCCATTTCTTGGTCCGCTCCTTATAAATTTTTGCATTCTCATAAGCATTAAGGCGGATTTCATCGAGCTCATTCAATTGCAAAACATGTTGCTCTCCCGCACTAGCCATGTCAAAATTCAGAAACTTAATAGCCCAAAAGGCTTTGTGCTCCAATTCAACCGGGAGGTGACAAGCTTTTCCAAAAACCAAGCGAAAAAGAGACATGCCAATAGGAGTTTTGAAAGCCGTACGGTAAGTCCACAAGGCGTCATCTAACTTCAAAGAGCAATCCTTCCTTGACGCAGTCACCGTTTTTTCAAGAATTTTCTTCAACTCTCTATTAGAAATATCCACTTGGCCACCTTGTGAGTAATGCCGTATATGGCAAGCAAAGAATTGAATTGTCGGTTGCAAAAGTGGGTACCCCCATCACTAATAATCGCCCTCGGGGTACCAAATCTTGTAAAAATATTCTTCTTCAACCCCTTTTGAGTCATTGGTGGGTAATGCCATGGCCTCCACCCATTTGGAAACATAGTCAACCGCCACAAGGATGTAGTGATTTCCCAAAGAATTAGGGAATGGCCCCATAAAATATATACCCCACATATCAAAAAGCTCCACCTCAAGGATATTGGTTAAGGGCATTTGATTTCAATTTGAAATCTTCCCCGTACATTGACATTCATCACAAGCAAGAACAAATGAATGGGCATCCTTAAACAAAGTAGGCCAATAGAAGCCGGATTGCAAGAATTTGGCAGCGGTATTGTTACCTCCAAAATGACCACCACATGAAAATGAGTGGCAATGTCTCAAGATACTAACCATCTCTTCCTCCAGAACACACCTACGAATAACTTGGTCCGCACATTGCTTCCACAAGAAAGGCTCTTCCCAATAATAGAAACGGACAAGATAAAGGAATCTCTTTCTTTGAGGGTGAGATAAGTCCGGAGGAAGAATCTCCTTGGCCAAATAGTTCACAAAATCAGCATACCAAGGAGTTGTTGAGGAATGAATAGCAAACAATTGTTCATCCGGGAATGTTTCTTTGATAGGAATAGTGGTATCTTCCCGGCCCTCCAATAATCTAGACAAATGGTTTGCCACCACATTCTCGGATCCCTTTTTGTCCCGAATTTCCAAGTCAAATTCTTGTAAAAGAAGAACCCATCGAATCAACCTTGGCTTGGCTTCTTTTTTCGTCAATAAGTAACACAAGGCTGTATGATCGGTATACACAATAACTTTGGAACCAACCAAGTATGACCGAAACTTGTCAAGAGCAAAGACAACAGCCAAAAGTTCTTTATCCGTTGTTGTGTAGTTAAGTTGAGCATCATTGAGAGTGCGGCTAGCATAATTAATGACATGCATAATTTTGTTCTTCCTTTGACCAAGAACCGCTCCCATAGCATAATTACTAGCATCACACATGAGCTCAAATGGAATGTTCCAATCCGGAGAAGTGATGATAGGGGCTGTAGTAAGTCTCTCCTTGATAGTAGTAAAAGCTTCCAAGCATTCCTTGGTGAAATGAAACTTGACATCTTTCAACAATTATTCACACATAGGCTTTGTGATTTTTGAAAAATCCTTGATGAAACGCCTATAGAAGCCCGTATGCCCCAAGAAACTTCTCACCTCTTTAACCGAAGTTGGTAGAGGGAGTTTCTCAATAGTCTCAATCTTAGCTCTATCCACTTCAATGCCCTTTTGTGAGATTCGATGCCCCAAGACTATCCCTTCTTGCACCATGAAATGGCATTTCTCCCAATTAAGCACTAAATTAGTCTCTTCACATCTTTGAAGCACCATAGATAGATTTTTCAAACAAGAATCAAATGATGAGCCAAAAACAGAGAAGTCATCCATGAATACCTCAATTGTGTGCTCCACCATATCACTGAAAATACTCATCATACAACGTTGAAAAGTGGCCGACGCATTGCATAATCCGAAGGGCATCCTTTTATAAGCAAAAGTGCCAAAAGGACAAGTGAAGGTAGTCTTTTCTTGGTCTTCCGGAGCAATGGGGATTTGATTGTACCCCAAATAACCATCCAAGAAGCAATAATAAGAATGCCCCGCAAGCCTTTCGAGCATTTGATCAATAAAAGGTAAAGGAAAGTGATCATTTCTAGTGGCATTGTTGAGCTTCCTATAGTCAATGCAAACTCTCCAACCAATGGTAGTCCGTGTGGGAATCAATTCATTCTTCTCATTTTTCACCACCGTGATTCCATCCTTTTTGGAGACAACTTGCACCAGACTTACCCAAGAACTATCCAAAATGGGGTAAATAATTCCCACATCAAGAAGTTCTAAAATTTCAGCTTTCACCACATCTTTCATATTGGGATTTAGTCGGCGTTGATGTTCCACCGAAGACTTGTAGTCCTCCTCCATTAAGATACGATGCATGCACATAGTGGGGCTAATCCCCCGAATATCCGCTATTGTCCACCCCAAAGCCATTTTGTGCTCTCTCAACACACTTAAGAGCATGTCTTCTTCCTCCAGATTCAAATTCGAAGAAATAATAACTGGTAACGTATTAGAATTACCCAAGTAAGCATACCGAAGATGGGACGGAAGAGGTTTCAATGTAAGTGTAGGAGCTTCCACAATACTTGGTTGTGCTCTAGAAGGCAAGACACCAAAAGGTTCAAATTTCTGGAACCTTCTTGGTTTAGACTCTTTCATAGATTCTAAGCAATGCATAAACTCCACCGTTTCATCATCACCATATTCAAGAGCATCCCTATTCACCAAACAAGTCTCAAGAGGGTTTTGACAAGAAGTTATGGCATAAGTGTGAGCCAGGATATGATCCACCGTGTCTATGTGAAAACAAGATTCCCCATCTTCTAGGTACTTGGTGGTTTCAAACACTTTGAATGTGACTTGTTCATCCGTAATTCTCAACACCAAAGTCCCTTTTTTCACATCAATGAGAGTTCTCCCCGTACGCAAGAAAGGTCTCCCCAAAATAATTGGAGTACTAGAATTCTCCTCCATATCAAGAATAACGAAATCCACTGGAAAAACCAATTTGTCCACTTTGACAAGGACATCCTCAATGATGCCACAGGGATATTTAACAGATCGATCCGCCATAACAAGAGACATTGTAGTGGGGCTGATTTCATGCAAACCAATGAGCTTGGCTATTGATAGTGACACTAAATTAATACTAGCTCCCAAATCACATAGCGCCCTTTCAATCACCGTACTGCCAATGGTGCAAGGAATGGTGAAACTTCCTGGATCTTTCTTCTTAATTGGAAGTTTTTGCTGCACTATCACGCTACACTCCTCCGTCAATTGGACACTCTTATAGTCCTTCAACCTCCGCTTCTTAGAAAGAATTTCCTTCATAAACTTTGCATAGCTAGGCATTTGCTCCAAAACCTCTCCAAAAGGTATGTTTATCTGCAACTTCTTGAACACCTCGAGGAATTTTGAGAATTGAGACTCCTTCTTGGTGTTTTTCAACCTTTATGGGAAGGGAATTGGAGGTACATATGCCTTAACTGGAGGTGTTGGCAGTGAACTATCGGGCCAATCCAAATCAACTGCCTACCGGGGTTGCACATCCCTACTCTTCTGCTTTTTTCAACATTTTTAGCTTGATCTGCAGTTGTCCGATCAATCGAAAATTGGGCCAATCGATCGGATTTTGGCTCTGTCCCTTCTTCAACTTCAGCTGGAATCGCGGTCCGATCGATGGGAGAGGATGTCCGATCAATCGGAGATGGGCTCTGTAACTTCTCAGCTGCATTTTCCTGCAATTATGCATTTTTCAGTTTTTCTCTTTTTCAGCATCTAGATCAGCAGTAGTTTTCACTAGATTCCCATTTCGTAGAGTAATAGCATAGCAATGATCTTTCCCTTTCGGATTCACCTCCGTTTGGCTAGGGAGTCCCCCTTTTTCTCTTGATGATAAAGCATTAGCTAGTTGCCCCACTTGTATCTCAAGATTTCTAATAGAATCCCCTTGATTCTGAATCAATGATGCTTGAGTTTGTAATGCAGAATCGGTCTTGTTGATGAAGTTACTTATGTTATTAGCTAACGCCTCCATGCTTTCGGCCATCTTGGCAAACATTTCATCAATGTCCCTCTTTTTCTCTTGGGGTGGAATTTGTTGAGGAGGGTTTTGCACATTCTGATTGTTGCTCCAAGAAAAGTTAGGACGATTCCTAAACCCCGGATTGTAGAAATTTGAATATGGATCATTTCTTGGCCGATTGTAATGCCCACCTCCAATAGCATTAGCTTGCTCGCTTTGAGAAAAAGATGCATTAGTAATCAAGCATTCTCCGGTTTGATGGCTAGCACCGCAATAATCACAAGATATGAAAGGCATTCTTTGAACCGCATGCACTCCTTGATGAGAATTCACCGTTAAAGCATCAATCTTTTTAGCCATAGCAGCCAAGGCGGTCATCACATCGGCATCTCTTGAATTACCTTGCCTTTGTGGTAGCCTCTCCGTAGGCCACGAAGTATTTGTCTTGGCAACCTTCTCAAGCAAAGTTCGGGCCTCCTCTTGAGATTTAGTCATAAATGAACCACCCGCGGCTGTATCTAACATTTGCCTTGTTGACATGCTCAATCCGGAATAAAAGGCTTGATAAACAATCCACTCCGCAAGTCCATGATTAGGACAACTCCTCAAGATAGCTTTGAACCTCTCCCAAGCTTCATGGAAAGATTCAAGATCAAATTGGGAGAAAGTCATGATATCATTCCGAATTTGAACCGCTTTCGTCGGAGGGAAGAATTTAGATAGAAATTGCTCTGAAAGCTCCTCCCATGTAGTGATGGAATTGGGAGGGAGTGACATCAACCATGCTTTAGCTTTATCCCTCAAAGTGAATGGAAATAACCTCAAGAGAATTGCATCACGTGAAGCACCTTGAATATCAAAAGTAGCACAAATGTGCAAGAATGAAGCAATGTGCACATTTGGCTCTTCGTGAGGAAAACCATGGAACACAACGAAGTTGGAGATCATAGTGATAATAGCCGGTTTGATGAGTGGAGTTGATAGGTGGATACTGGATACTAGAAGGAGTGGTATCCCAAGTCGGTCGAGCGCATTCCTCCAAAGAACGAGGATCAAATTGCCTTGGTGGTCCATCTACCTCGTTGGCTCCATTCCCACCATTTCCATTATGAGCACCTCCACCATTATCATTCCTCTCATTCAAACCATTTCCACCAATGGCCCCTGCACCATTCTTTCCTTCCAAATTATCTCCCATGCCTTCAACTGGGTTATTATGTTGCTCCCGTCTAAGTATACGAAACGTCCTCTCGATCTCCTGATCCAAACCAATCACATTCGAGCTAAGAGCACGTCTTCCTAAGCTCATCCAAGAGAAAGAATTTCTACAGAAAATTTAAAACCAAATTAGCACAAAAATAACCTAAATTGACACAAAAAAAAAATTGCCTCAATCCCCAGCAACACGCCAAAAACTTGATGTGAATTATTCGCAAGCGGACAAGTCGCATAGTAATAAAGAGTGAATAGAGTATCATTCCCACGAGATATATTGGCAATTTCAATTCAAAGTCAATCCAAGTAATTATCACACTAAGATGGCAAAGCGAATTGTTGGTTGTATTTTATCTAATGCTAAACAAGTATTCGAGAGATCACTGAGTGAGTGACAATTTGAATAAGTAACCAAACAACAAGCAAGAAATTGAGTTCTTAAGAGAAGTAAACACTAGGGTTCCTAATATCACCACCTCTTATCCAATTGAACTCCATTGATTCATTGATTCCCAATTCCCAATTTAATTGTTGACAATCGATTTTCCAACCTATTCAATGTTCTATTCCAAGATACACCGAACGTATTTTCAATATAACCCCTATTATTCCTAACACTCGGATTCATATCAAAAACCCATTAAGAATAATGGAAATCAGTTAACGATTGCATAAGTCATAAACCTATATTCTTATGGTTCATGTAACCTATGTTCTCTATGGATTCTTGCAACCCTAGGAATATCCTTCCGGTCTCAACCTAGGCTCAAAATCATTCAAATGGTGATCAAGCATTTGAAAGCAATAAGCACATCCACAGAGAATCAACAACATAAAGAGAGATTCAAGAACAATAAATCAATTTCATTCAATCTTCAAAGAGGGGTTCCATTAGGACCCCTAGTTAGAGGATTAGTTCCTCATAAACAAGGAATACAACTCAAAATCCAAAATGGCAGTCATTAAATACAAGAACAAGGAAGAAATAAAGAGAAACCCCAAGATCCCCTTGCTCAAGCATCAATGGCTGCTGTAGAAGAGTCTCCAAAACCCTCGATTTTGCTTCCCAAAAGTGAAAAAAGTTCCTAAAACCCTAAAAGTTTATGCTTATATACTCCCAAAAACCCTAGAGTCATTTTCTAACAAGTCTCTGTCGTTTTGAATTGGTCTCACTTGAGTTGAGGGTAAGTTCGGGCATGTAGAAAACTTCAAAATCGTGAACTGAGTTTGGCCGATCGATCGGAATATGGTCCGATCGATCGGATTTTCTATCTGTTTCTTCCCAGCTTCAACGTTGTCCGATCGATCGGGCAATGGGCCGATCGATCGGATTTCTTCTCTGACTCCAGTTTTGGCTCTTTCTCTCCATTTTGCTCCTTTTCTTCCATAATTGCCCTTACACCTGAAATGCACAATTAACCACTCTTTAGGCATATTTAATTCCAAAACGACTCTAAACAATGCAAGATTTCATGTAAAAGGATGTACAATTATATATATATAACTGGCACATCAATTACCAAGACTAAAGGAACCTGAACCAATACTGGTTGAAGAGGATGGTCATTCTGAGTTAGGTCAGAATCGAAATTGTAGAAAATAAAGATGCAGAGAGAAAAACTTGTCTTCCTTATTCTTTCATGGACTCGTAGTGCTTACATATATATGCACTAGAATTATGTCTATTACCATAATTCTAGTGATAATACGACAATCTCTCCTTAATTATTATTACAATCATTGACGCTATAATCAAGTATAAAGATATACATGTATCATATATACACCGAAATTATTGCCATAGAATCAGCTAATCTAATCACACAATATCCTCCAATACTCCCCCTCAAGCTAGATCGAGTAGGTTGATCGAGCCAAGCTTGGAAAGTATTCGATTAAACTGAGCCGAAGGTAGAGCCTTTGTGAATATGTTCGCTAGTTAGTCTTGAGTCCGAGTGTACCTAGTAACAATGGCTTGAGCTTGAAGTTGTTCCCGAATGTAATGACAATCGACCTCAATATGTTTAGTTCGTTCATGAAAAACCGGATTAGAGGCTATATGCATAGCCGCTTGATTATCACAACAAAGAGTCATAGGTTGAGAGGTAGAGATACCAAGGTCAAGAAGCAACGCCTTTAACCACATAAGTTCAGAGGCAGCAGAAGCCATAGCTCGATATTCTGCTTCTGCACTTGAACGCGCAACAACAGCATGTTTTTTACTTTTCCATGAAACCAGATTGCCCCCGATAAACACACAATATCCAATTATGGATTTCCGATCAAGAGTATTACCTGCCCAATCAGCATCGGTATATCCAAGAATTTGAGAGTGACCATTATTCTGCACCAGAATGCCGCGACCAATAGATCCCTTTAGGTAGCGAAGAATCCTTTTGACCATGATCATATGATCAATGGTAGGAGAATGCATAAACTGACTTGCAAGGCTGACTGCATGACTGATATCCGATCGTGTGATGGTAAGGTAGATGAGTTTGCCAACTAACTGGTGATAAGGTCGAGCAGAATCATGAGACTCACCATGCATAGAGAACTGAAACTTACTGTTCAGCGGTGTCTTGGCCGATTTGCAATCAACCATATTTGCTTCACGAAGTAAATCTAACACATATTTCTGTTGGTTCAAGAAAAGCCCTTTATGAGATGTATTCATTTCTATTCCCAAGAAATATTTAAGAGCACCGAGATCCTTAATAGCAAATCTTTGATGAAGGATTTCTTTAAGATTGTGAATAGTTGTATCATGAGTACCAATAGTAATAAGATCATCAACATAAATGAGGACAACCAACTTTTCATCGGATTTGGTGCGAACAAATAAGGAATGGTCTGCATTGCTCCTTTTGAAACCAAGCTCCTCAAGTACGGCACTCAACTTTGCATACCATGCACGAGGAGATTGTTTCAATCCGTAGATTGATTTGTGCAATCTGCACACAAGTTTAGAATTATTGCTTTGAGGGTGTCCTGGTGGAAATTTCATATACACCTCTTCCTTGAGATCACCATGCAAAAATGCATTTTTAACGTCCATTTGAGACAATGACCATCCATGATTCACAGCCACCGAAAGCAATGTACGAACTGTGGTCATCTTTTCCACGGGTGCGAAGGTCTCCTTATAATCTACCCCATAAGTTTGAGTGAAAAACATGTCTTTCTTATTCTTTCATGGACTCGTGGTTCTTACATATATATGCACTAGAATTATGTCTATTACCATAATTCTAGTGATAATACGACAATCTCTCCTTAATTATTATTACAATCATTGACGCTATAATCAAGTATAAAGATATACATGTATCATATATACTCCGAAATTATTCCATAGAATCAGCTAATCTAATCACACAATATCCTCCAATAGAAATGTTCGTAAAGCTGAGAATTCAGATCAACGTGGATCACAGAGATCTAATTGGCAGCATGTCGATTTTCCAAAAATTCTCTGATGGAGATTATCCTCTACTGTGGATTCACAAGGCGGAGCGGTATTTCTCTTTCTAGGAAACTCAAGAACAGCAAAAGGTAGTTGTTGTTTCATTTCATTTAGATAATGAAGTTCTACAGTGGTCTAGGTGGATGGATTGCCTTCAAAATACACCTAGGTGGGAGGATTTTACTAGAGCCTTTTGTAAGGAATTTGGTTCATCTAAATTTGAAGATTGTAATGATTCTTTGTTTAAACTTAAACAAACTGGAAATCTTAAGGAATATATGGTGGAATTTAGAAGGTTAGCAAACAGAACTTCTTGTGTTAGTCCTTCTCTTTTGAAAAGTTGTTTCCTAGGTGGACTTAAGCCTGAATTGAGGTATGTTGTCAAGCTTATGAAACCAGAGACTGTTCATGAGGCAACAGCTATTGTTGTACAATTAGATGCTAAACTAAATCATTTTTAAGGGTGGAATACCTAAACCTGTACCTGTGGCAATAAAGACTATTGTGCCTATGATTGGCACAGGACAACAGTCTTAGAAATAGGCTAACATAGCTGCAAAGAAGTTACCTACTACTGAATTTTTTAATAAAAGAGTTACACCTGAAGAGGTTCAAGAGAGGAAATTAAAGGGATATACTTCTAGTGATGAAAAATATGTCAGAGGGCATAAATGTGCTAAGAAACAGATTTTCTTATTAGAAATTAACTTTGAGGATGAATTGACAGAAGATGAGGAACCTACTATTGATTCTGCAATAGAATATAATAGCTTGGAGTTAAGTGCATGTGCTTTTTATGGTATCTCTGTGGATCAAACTAGTAAGACAGTGAAGGTGAGTGGATTGATTAAGGATCATCCTCTCCTTATACTTATTGATTATGGCAGCACACACAATTTTGTGGATTCTAGATTCATTAAAAATTGGGATGGCAGTTTGAGAAAACTAAGGAGTTTGAAGTTTCTATAGCTGATGGGCACAAAGTAAGGGGGTATGGGATGTTGTATGGCTTCATCTCTTTGCATTGGCTATTATAATTGTACAACCAATATGTTGTCTTACCTCTTGGTGGTTATGATGTTGTTAAGGATTTATGTGGCTCTAGTATGGGAATTCTTTTATATTCAAATGAGTTGTTGTCTACAGAATTGAGTTTTACTATGACTTAGTAGCAAATTGAAGAATTGCAAGCTCTCCTCCATAAATATGACTTTCTGTTTCAGAATCCTACAGCATTACCACCTTCAAGATCTCATGACCACAGAATTCCTTTGATTCCTGGAGCTAAACCAACCAGCAAGAGGCCTTATCATTATGGCCCTCTGCAAAAGAATGAGATTGAAAAAGCAGTACATGAGCTTCTTCAAGTAGGATTCATAAGAGATAGCCACAGTCCTTTTTCTTCTCCTGTCTTATTGGTTAAAAAGAAAGAAGGGACATGGAGGATGTGTATGGATTATAGGGAACTCAATCAAATGACAGTGAAATATACGTATCTTATTCTCTTAATTGATGATTTGTTGGATGGTTACAAGGTTCATAGTACTTTACAAAATTGGATGTTAGATCTGGCTATCACCATATTAGAATGCATCCAGATGATGTCCCTAAGACTACTTTTAGAACTAATGAGGGGCATTATGAGTTTCTAGTTATGCCTTTTGGCTTAACTAATGCCCCTGCCATTTTTCAAAGCATTCATGCCATTTCGTAGAAAAACTCATCCTGGTTTCCTTTGATGACATTCTGGTTTATATTTCTACTTGGCAGCAGCACATAGAGGATTTGAAAATGACATTTGATATCCTACAGAAGTATCAGTTGTTAATCAAAAAATATAAATGTGTTTTTGGTAAAGATCAGGTGGAGTATTAGGGGCATGTGGTCTCTAGGGAAGGAGTTTTAGCAGATCGTACCAAATTGAAGGCTATTTTGGAATGGCCTAATCCTACTAATGTGAAGGAATTAAGAAGTTTTCTAGGACTTACTGGTTATTACAGAAAATTTGTTCCTGGGTATGGAAAATTTTGTCAACCTCTTTATCAGCAAACAAAGAAAGAAGGTTTTGTCTGGGCGGTCTTCCAGTGCTGCTGAGGCTTTTGCTAAATTGAAGGGGGTTATGACTTCTCCTTAGGTATTGGCACTTCAAGATTTTTCTTGAGCATTTGAATTGGAGTGTGATGCTTCAAGAGTGGGTATTAGAGTAGTCTTACAGCAACATAATAGGCCAATTGGTTTATGAGTCAATCTTTGGGGCTAAGGAACCAGGTACTCTCAACATATGAGAAGGAGCTAATTGCAATAGTGCATGCAACCAAAAAATGGCAGAATTACCTTCAGGGCAGGCACTTTGTTATTAAAACAGATCATCAAAGTTTGAGATATTTTCTTGATCAAAAGGCTAACACACCATTCAGCAAAAGTGGGTGGCCAAGTTATTGGGATTTGATTATGAAGTGCAGTACAAAGCTGGAATTGAGAACACAGTGACTGATGCATTATCTAGGGTGAACGGGGATGTGCCATTAGTTGAATCAACAGTGCAGTCGAGCTCAAGGGATGAAGTAAAGGAGTGTGCAACTATAACCTATCCATATTATGGATGGTTGGATGATTAAGAAGATACAATGAGAAGGATGACTGAATATTGGCCAAGATGCAAGAAGTTAGGCAATTAAAGGATAATGCTATTCATAATTGTTCAGACATTCCAATAAAGTATGGGATAGACAATGGGTTTCTTAAATATAAATCTAGAAGTGTGATAAGTCCTGATTCTATATTGAGGAATAAGTTGTTTGAGGAATGTCACTCATCACCAACTATTGGTCATCTTGGAAGATTAAGAACATATCAGAGAATTAAGAGAAATTTTTATTGACAAGGGATGAAGGGAGATATTAAGTTGATGGTTTCTGAATGTCCAATTTGTCAGCAAAATAAGTATGAGAATGTATTGCCTTTTGGTAAGCTACAGCCTCTACCTATACCAGATAACATTTGGAAGGATATTAGTATGGATTTTATTGTATCGTTGCCCATCTACAAGGGAAATCAATTATTATGGTGGTAGTGGATAGACTATCCAAGTATGTATATTTTATGGCCTTGTCTCATCCTTATACAACAACTACGGTGGCTCAATTGAAGAAGGATTCCTCATGGGGAATTCTATTTTGTTTTGGATTTTGAATGCCCCTCACGTTTCATTTGAGATGGTCACACTGGATGTTTCGAGATACGGAATCCGAGATATCTAGATTCTATCGAGGTATAGCTAGTGAAATGCACTATATCTAGCATTTTGGTCGAGGTTAGCCTTGTTGTAAGTATATCGAGGGACGTTTTTAGTATCCAACTAGGTTGTCATGTGTCTGTTGTTGAGAGGAGGGTATTTTATTATTATCATATGCTCCTCAGACATGTATCTGCTCAATTTTTCTTGGCAGATTAAAGGTCTGCATTTATTGCTCTGTGCATTTATCGAGGAGCGTTTCAAATTTTGAGATGGATGGTTTGGATTTGATAATGCGAAGACTCTCTTGATCTCATCTGTTGAGCCGACATGAAGTCCGACTATAAATAGTAAGGAGTTGTCATTTTTACTTTTTACAAAAATTGATTTCCAGAGCCCTGGGCAATATTTTATTTCTTCTGAGCAATCCATTCTTTTCGAGTAACCTTTCTATTTTCTCAAGGTAGGTCGAATATGTCTTCCTCTTATTTACATATTCTAATTATATTTTATAGGATGATATGCCTTTTGCTTCAGATGAGTCTAAAGAGGATTCCTCATCTTCTGAGGAATCCTCTCGGAGGGGGTACAGTACCTACACCTTGAGGTAGCTGATCCCCTTGAACTTCCTCCTAGTTCTCAAATTGGGTATAGAAAAGTGGGTTTCTCGGATCCCATTTGTCTAGGATGTAGATTTATCAATGAAGAGGTAGAGGGTTTTAAGAGGCATTACAGGGTACCTTTTCCTTGTAGGCCTCTTTCTGTTGGGATTCTCCTTTTAGTCCTCATAGGCGGGAGTTTGCCATCTTAGTTCTTGCGCTGATCAAGCGAAACCACCTTTGGTCACTTAGATATTGAAACCCTAATTGCACTAGTTTAATGACCAAGACATATCTCAATCATTTGTGCTCCGATTGACATGAAATTTGACATGAGTCAAACTCTATATGTCTAATGTGTTATTAAATGATAACGGCCATGTGTTTGGTAATTTTGACTATATGCTCTGCATAGATAGCTTGGTTATACACTTAAATTTTTTTCTTATGAACATGTAGTGTTGATTAGTTGATTGATTGATCATATGTGATTCAATTGCTATGAAATTTCATATGAACATTCTCATATGCCTAATAAAATATATTATGATTGAAATTAAAATTTTAAGTTGAGATTTCAATATGATTAATCAATATGCAAAGCATGAAACTCTTTTTAGCTTACAAGCTAAATAAGGTGTTTTAGCACCTAATTCTTTTCAGGTTTAATCAATTGAAGATCATGTGAAGTGTGGAGACTTATTTGGAGTCTCTTAGTTAGCTACTCGAAAACCCAAGAATAGACGTAGAGTCTTAGGATATGCTAGGAAAATCCTAAGTTGTCCACTAAAGATCAAATTCAAGTTGAATTAGAATGAGCTATTGAGCTAGCATGTTGGAAAGTATTGAAGCTTCATTTTGATACATTGACCAATATTATTTGGTTTTTGAAGAGTGAAGTTTAATTGAAGCCGGATTGAATCAATTCGACTGAACATAGAAGAATGCATGCATGTGGGATGAAATGTGAGGTGGGCCGTGAATGTGAGCGTTTGTGGTATTCAAAATATATGATACATCTTTCTAGAAGGATACTGGGGCCTTTGAAGGATTTGAGAGGAATAATGTAAATGGTTTGAATGATTTCATTCAAAATACTTGGCTAAAAATGAGAAGACAATTACTTTTACAAGAAATGTGCTTACAAGGAAAACATGCAGACTGGTCCTCCTGCAGTCTACCCAAAATAAAATAAGCCATGTATGGCTTGATTTGTGTTGGGATTTAGTATGAAGCCTATTTTGTGTTTGGTGACCTGGTTTGATGACCCTACCCGAGAAGATTATGACGGATCCTTTGCGTGGATTTTTGGGAGGCTTATTTCGTGAAGTGGATTAAGTAGAGTTAGGGTATATAAGTGTGATTATAACCCTACAACCACTATCTTGTATTCTTTCTCTAAAATAGTGAAAATTTTCTGCAACCCCGAGGACGTAGACACAATTGGCCGAACCTCGTAAATCTTGGTGTCTTGTTTTTCGATTGTTTTATTTTCGTTTATTCTCTATTGTTGATTACGTTCCCAACAATTTGTTGAAGCAAGTTTTCCCTAGTTTTGGCCCTGAGGTGCACTTTAGGTTTGTAGATATTTTTTTGCCATTCTTAGCTCAATAATTGTTCGTCGTAGTTTACATTGATTAGTTAATCATACTTGATAATATTTGAAGCTTATAAATTGATTTGGAGTAAATCATGTACTTGGTGCAAATCTGCCTGTTTATGTATTGCTAGGGTTCTTGTCGTTCAAAATTGATTTCATTGCTTACATGTGCATCAAATTATAATTCTGAGTTGCAAGTAATCATTTGCATCAATTGAAATCATTTTCGTTGTAATTGGATTAGGGCTGCCGTTTAGAGACTACGCTTAGTTAAGTTGTGCTAATTATTTACTTTATTGTTGAAATTGAACTCTAAGAAATTCCTATTTGAAATTTGGAGACACAATTAACCCCGTGTGTTTGCCTAGGTGCCTCATCATCTTGTTCAATTAAATTCGTTACGTGTAAAGAGGAGAAACATGAATGAGACGCACCATTGTCATTTCATCATCATTTGTCCAAGGATTATCTGGTTCTAACCACCCTTTAAATGATCTACATCTAAGACTATTATGCACAAGCAGAAATAAGATGGATTCTCTGTTTCATTCTGTAATTGATGTCCTTTCTACAGTCGTACAATCTTCTGTCTGAAATTAGAATCGCGCACATTTGCAATTTTGCGACGATTGACATACCACAAAGCTCGCAAAGATAAGTAACAAAAGATTGGGTGTTATTCCCAATCCCAATCGTTAAATTTGATTAGATTAATCCAGGGGATCCACGGACAACTTGTTCATTCAAATTAATTTAAACCCCTTTTGCAACACAAAAAAAAATATTAATTGATTCAGCAAGTCTGCACTAACAAGAAAAGAAAAGAAAGATCAAGAAAATAAACTAGAGGATGAGGGGAAAAATCAACTAAGTTAAGTAATCTTATTACAAAGATTGATAAGTAGTCTTATTTAGAAGTAAAGAATTCAGAGCACATGTCAAAGAAAAAGGTGTCCACAATGTCGAGATAGGCAGGACATGTAAGCCGAGAATAGTAATGAACCACCTCTTCAATGTCCAGCAAATGATCCACATTGCTTTTGTCTATCATCTCTAGCTCCTTCAGCTTCTCCGCAACCAAACAACTCCTTCCCTCGCTGATCCCATAAATTCGACTCTGTTTTTGATTATGATTCCTCTTCACCGGAGTAACAGCACTCGTCTTCTCCTTCTTCTTCTTCTTATTCCCTCCCTTCGTGTAGTTCGCGTAAAAATTATCCAGATCATTAAATTTGCTGGTTGTTTGGACATTATCGATCATGCCAGCTCCTCGAACAGTAACATAAGGATGGGGTCTGTACGGGTTGTTGTGGGGATAATTCTTTGATTTTGGTAGCTTCTGGTACTTGGCACAAGAAAACAAAGACTTGACACTCTCTATGGTTCTCTGAAAGAACCTTTTGGTGTTAGAGATGGAAGTTCTAAGCAACATTGCCTAGACTCTCTCTTTGGTTCTGTCTGTCTGTCTCTGTGTTTGGTTTGTTTATACACATGAGAGGATAAAAAAGTTGATCACTTTTTCGTTTTTGGGTCGTGAAATTTGTTGTCATACGCTCCTTTGTGGTGCTTTCTAATGTTAATTAATAATTAGAAGAAAGTTCGGAGGTATGTTTTGCTTTTTGGTGGTGGATTTGGGGTTGGTGTGAGTGTGTGTGGTGCTTCTTTAGGATGAAGAAAGGAGCGGGTGTGGGGGCAGGGGGAGTGGTGGTTGGAATGTGTCTCTCATGTAGCTAATTTGATTGGATTGGCTTGGATTTTACTTTTACAGTGTTACCGTTAATAATGCGTTTTGGTGGGAGTACATATCTGTTCGTTATTACCACACAAAGTAAAACGTCGCAACTAAAATTAATCTATAGGAAAGAATCATGTATTCTCAATTATTTATCTTCATTAAAAAAAAATAGTATCAATCTATGGTATAGACTCTATACTGAATTTTAACCTATAATCATTCAATTATTTAAATATTACTCTAACAATAGCTTAGGTTTTTTTATTTTAAAGGTCATAGATCGAATTGTATTCATTTAACCAATAAAATAGGTAAGAGAATTTGAGACGCAAAGCACTAGAGCCACTATAAATATGGATCCTTTGGAACATAAACACAACGGCACCATTTTTGTGGGTTTGTTAAACAGATCCCAAAAGTTATGCTTTTAAGTAATCAAAATCATATATGTTTATAATTTTCACATCCATAAACTTACATAATCTAGATAGCATGCCAACTCAAAATGACACCTAGATTATTTTTTAAAAAAGAAAAAACATGACTTAGGTTTTCCCGCTTCTCTCTCATCAATTCATTTGTTTTCTATCAACTTAAAGATTTCAGACCTTTTTATTTTTCTCTCTCCATCATTCTCTCTTTATTCTTATTTTCTCTCATCTCTCTCTTCTACCCTGAGGTCACCACTACCCACTGATGGATCGTACTTAACACAAGAGGGGGGGTGAATTGTGTCCCCAAATTTCGATAGGAATCTCTTTTTATAATTTAAAAGGAAATCAATGTTAATTAACAATTAGTACACAAATTTGAACTCTAATGATTATCCTAATCAATATTCATTTCAATGCAAGATGTGATACAATATGGTGAATGATCAATTATCAAATAATCAAGCAATTGCAAAAACAGATTTTTTCAAACAACACACTGCGCACAGATTTTACAACTCAAATTTCACCTAGCAAATCAAGTCAGAATTCAATGAAATTTGGTATGCAGTATCACAACACCCTAATGAATACTATATCAAAAATTCAGATTAAAATTCAAAGTTTAGCTATGTGAACAGTGCACGGACAGACTAGTGGTTCAGAAAATTCTGCAATCAAAACACTTAATCAATCAACAAGCAAGCAATGCAATGAAGAAAGTCCACACAGCAATTTATAGTAGTTCGGAGACTCTTCTCCTACATCTACTACCTAGGTTCACCAACCTAGGATTTTTCAACCTCCACTAAGGATGTGGTTTTCTCAAGAGCTCCACAAAACTCACAAGGGTTTTTAGGTCACCCTTAAAACTGAAGATTTCAAGACAATCTTCAAACTTTACAACCAAGGGTTTCAAGCACTCCCTTAAACTCAACCTCAACAAGGTTTTTGCCCAATGAAGGGACTTTTACAAGTGTTCGGTATAAATGGTTCACTCAAGGTTTGCACTAAGCAAATGGGGTAGAGGAACACTCAAGAATCACAATATCACCTCACGGGTTGGATAGAAAATGAAGAATAATGAGGATTTTCGAATCTGAAAATAAGAAGCCAAATGAGAAGCACTCCCTCTTTGCAAAAGCAAAATAGTGAGGAAGCCTTTAGAGTGGCTTGGGTAGAAGCTTGGATTCAATGGCACAAACTAGCTTGAAAGCTTTGAGAGCAAGAATTTCTTCAATGTAATTTTGGCTTCTCCAAGTTGGAATGAGGAAGAACCCCTCTTTATAATTTACCAAGCTCTTGTGATTTCCACCATTGGATCTTTTTCCATCTTTAAATCTCGACTTTCAATTACATGTGCAAATCTTGGCCATTGAATGAATAGATCATTAAATCTCAACATTGCAATATGTAGCCGTTGCACTTGCATTATTTTCCAAGTCTAGCTTTGCAAGATTTGAGTTGTCATGTGCACTTGCAGCCATCTTTGACCATTTGATTAAACTTGTACCAAATCTTGACCTTGGTATCTCCAACAATTTTGTCATCTTTGACCATTTGATCAAACTTGCACCAAATCTTGGCATTGGTATCTCTAACAATTTCCTATTAAATGTGTAGCAACTTGCAGCCATCTTTGACTCCAAAAATCAAGTAAGATATTCTTTTAAGTCAAAAATTGCAAGCAAGAATGTTGTCTTATGCACAACCATTGGATTCACCTTTAAATGATCATCTTAACTCTTCAAGTCTTGTTGTAATCTAATCCATTCATAATTCAAAACAATTCAATCTCGGCCATAGATTAGTGTACCGTTGGAGCTTGTAGTCTTCAAGAATATCTTCATAATCTAAGTCTTGTCTAGTTGCAAACTATACTTTCTCATCTCTTACAAATTTCAACCATTGCATTTGTCCTTTAGCTTCATCAATTTTCTTCTCACAAAAATCTGATCATTGACCTCAATAAAGGAAGCATGTGCAAGATCTTGTTTGATGAAGATAAGAGATCCTTCACGTGACCAAATATGTCCCTCCAATCTTGACTTCAAACTCTGAATTTGGCAGCACCAATATATCTATATTATACAGCCCTAAGGCTAATTCCAATCATCAATCAAAATGCCTTAGTGGAAAGTTGATGAACATAGGTTTTTCTTGGTTTTCTAAAGATCCAAGCTCATACTTGAAAACCGGACTTCAATTCACTTGAGCAAACTGAATTCTGAGTGATATAACATCCTCATGATGATTAACCTACAAAGAAATAGGAGGTAGAACTCCCCAATTGCATGTAAGCTCAAAGAGCTTCATATAGAGCGCATAGGTTAATTACATTAGAAAAACAACCCAGAAAATTCATATTACTGCATGATAAATCATTTTATATGTATTAGAATGTCCGTGTAAAATTTCATAACAATCGGAAATCGTTTGGTCACTCAACCAAGCAATTAGATCACTAATAGTGAAACCGATAAATTCTAAGTGTAAATTCAATGTCATTTTACAAACTCAGTGTAAATGACCTTTTCTCTTGAACTTTACTGACTCAAATATGTTCATAGTGATGAAACTAAGATGCACACGAAATTTCATTTAAATCGGAGTTCATTTGGTTCACCACGTTCACAAAGAACACATATGCACAAAATTAGGTAAAACCTAGTTTTGGCGGAATTTAAGCATATGACCAAATATATATGTGATGCACTTAATTTCTCATGATTATAGTCCTAGAACATATATTAAACCTTCATGTGCATGTGGTTCAAGTTTCAAGTAATTTGGACCTAAGTTGGTTAAGATAAGTTATGATCATTAGAAGATTAATGCCCTAACTTAGTCCATGTATGTTTGTTTTCAAAATTTAATTTCCAGCACTATCTCAAAAATATATAGATATCAAATTCACATAGAGATATGCATAAGCCTTCATTTAAGTGTATATGCACAATTAAGATATTAAACAATTAACCAAATAACCATTTAAGCATGTTTTCTAGCATTTTAGGATATGTTCAAGTCAAGCATGCTCACACACATTTTAGTATACAATCATACACAATCATCAAAAACACAATGTTGACCTAGACAGTAAGTCTTGGTCCAACACTTCCTTCATATTCCATTTGTATAAATATTCAAAAGTAAGAATCAGCAGAAACCAATATCTTCCTCAAGAAATCTTCAAGGATGGATACTCCTAACTCTCCACCTGCAAAAAGGTCTAGAACTGATGAAGGTTCTACTTCTAAAAAAGATGAAGGTGGAAATGATCCCAGATTCAACCTCTCCCCTATAAGGGAAGACGTATACGAGGACGATCCCCAGAAAACCATCGAATCTCTACAAGAAGCTTTGAGGGAAACCAAAAGGAGACTCAAAAAAGCAACCGACAAAGTTCAAGACTACAAAAGGCAACTTATGGTTTCAAAGTATGCCATACAAGGTGTTCGATATATGTCATGGGGCAGACAAGCAAGTACTCATGACCCAGATAAATTGCACGAAGCAATCACTGAGATCACAGTACAACTTGGATCTGTTGCAGATGGAATAGACAATGTTCTTTATACCCTAGAATAAAATTCCTGTCCAACACCCACATGGTGTTTTTGCTGTCCGGCCACCGTTTGTGACGTGACAGGTCGCAAAAGAACCACAAAGAGATAAAGAACAAAATCCAACAAACCCCGACAAGTTTCATCCACCGTAGTTGTCAGAATCATGCTCAGAAGTTCGCGATAACCGTGAGGAATAACGTTAGATATGAAAAATCCGATCACCTTTGAAGGAAACCGATACCATCATTGGACTCATCTCGACGAGGAGTATCTTACACACCTTTTCTCTGGCTGAAAATGTCGATGGAATCTAACAGTGTAATAAGGCACTATTCTTTTGTGATAGTGTAATAAGGCCCTTTGTTCATTTGGTTTAATATTTCACAGATATTTAACGTGTTGTTAATTATGGAGTAAAATCAATACCCTTTTCTCATATTTCTTTCTCAATTGGGTCTTTAAGACATGTTTCTCATATTTCATTATTTTTGGTTAATCTTTGTTAGTCTATGACGCATGTTATGCACAACCAAGAGGCAATAAATTAGCAATAGATAAAATGAAAATCAATATTCTATTGGGATGCTTTGGCTCAAATAGATTTAGTTCCTTATTATGTTGTCCTAATGAACAGTGTAACTAATTATAATGACAGTGTAATAAACCGCTGCAAAATTTGATTGTGTTGTCTAAAATGAAGAAAGTGTCTTAATGCGATATCTCTTTTGGGAAATGATTATCAATCACGCTGTTTGTAACTAGACAATGTTATAAGGTAATATTATATTGGGATGCTTTGGCTTAAATGGATACAGTTCCTTATTAAGTTGTCCTAATGGACAGTGTAACTAATTATATTGACAGTGTAATAAGCCACTGCAAGGTTTAATTGTGTTGTCCAAAACGAAGAAAGTGTCTTAATGCGAGATCTTTTTCTATTCAGTATTCATACATGACGCGCGTAGCGTGGGTATATAACTAGTTTAATTAAAGAATGAACCCAAAAATAAGATTGACATACTTTTTGCCACGTGTCCCTCACATGTCCACTCCTTTAACTTGTGTAAGCTTTTATTTATTTATTTTTCAAACGGGGGAGGAAATTCGAATCCTGATCACAAGGATACACATCATTCTTACAATTCCAACTAGTGGCTCGGGTGTTAACTTTTATTTATCTATTTCATTAAGTTGAAACGGAGGAGGGAGGATTCGAACCTAGTCACCAGGATACACATCATTCTTACCACTTCAACTAATGGCTCAGATGTTAGCTTTTAATTATTTATACTCAAGTTGAATTTTGTTTTGAAAAATTGAATAAATGGGAGCAGCGTAATGTAACATGATTGACAACATAATGGCCACTGCAGACGGCCGGTAGTAGAAACACCTCTCAGGTAAATGAAACACTCAACTGCTTCACCTGTTACCGTCATTTTGAGCGGTGGAGCCACAACAGGCCACGCAACCAAACATTAAAGACCTTAAAAACAGCCGGTGGACCTCGCCCAAGTGCGTTCGGATGGTGGTAATGTTATTGGAATCATTCCAACTATAACGTGGAATTACTTTAAATTGTCATTGTAATTTTATAAAATGGACCAAAGGCTATAGTTATTAAGACAATGTGATATGCCCAATTTTGTGTGACTTCTAAACTCCTGAGGTATAAACATACCTCAATGGTGCTATGTATTTTAATATGGGTTTGGGCAAAATCAATTGTAGCCGCAGTATGGCCCATAATGGGGGTGGGGGGAAGGCCTCATTAAAGTTTATATATGAGTTAGGTTCCCTTGTCACTCTAGAACCATTCACGCGAATCCATTGCGGCTAAGGTTCAGAGAAGATGAGGAAGACCTCTACCCAATGTTTTCTCATTGTTTTGCAGGTTATCATACTTGGAAATCAACACGACTGAAACGTGTATGTAAATCTAAGACAATTTTTGGACATAAATAACGTTTAATTTGTGGTTTAAATTCTTGTATATGATCTAGTTTAGTTCTTACAAACATGAAACATGAGTGCCAAACGCACTCAATATTAATAATAAAATATTGGCTTTGATATATTTTCCTATATAGCATTATAAAATCTTGTAATAGCATTAATAAATGTACGTTAAAGCATGTAAAATAAATTTCTACAAACTCACATATTAAAGTAAAATTGATTGAATAATAAAGAGAACTAAAAGTTATAAATTAAATTGAAGAAAAATAATGAAAAAGTTAGAAAACTATAAATGTATACACTCGTTCTATTTATAAATAGTTGACATTGTTTAGTATCTCAAGAACCAAAACAAAAATCAAGTATTCATATTTTAAACAACATGGCAACGATGAATCTCATTTCAGTCATGTTGGTTTTAATTTTGGTGCTTAGTGGATCTATCAGCGTGCACTCTAAGCATGGTAAAGCATTTAAGAAGTGCGATGAGAAATTTGACGTACTCGATGAGGAACTAATATATAACTATATATTCCTGAATAAAGGGAGTATTAGTGAGAGTCTCTGCACAAACCTTGTGAAATTTGGTCTACCTTGTCATCTATTCTTCACAAGCATTGCACTACGAAAATTCGATTCTGAAGGAGAAGATCGAGAGTATAAAATTTGGAGCAAGACAGCGAAAATGTGGGAGAAATGTCAAGACTACAATTAAAGGAATTTGAATTTATGATCTGTAGGTGCCAAAAATGGTGTGGCACCACGTCATCACATAATGACAAAACTAGTAGAACTATATGGGTCTTCCCACTTAGACTACCACGATTAGTCCCAAATCCGAAAGCCCATCTGAGAGGCCCATATACAATCTTTACATCATTACTAAGTAAACATAACAGTAGTCTTACAATAAAGCTGTCACCCTCTCTGACATGTATTTGCAGGAGCTTTATAGCTTTACAGCCTGTTTGTCTTATCATTTGTACAATGACTTTTCCTTAGCAATATGGTACCAGGTTTCGAGACGTTTGATGTGTTGGCGACCGTGTGTAGGCGCCAAGGCATGGTGTAGGCGCTAGCTCGTATGAGCGCCATTGCATGAGTTACCTTTCTTGTAAAGCAGTTCCTGTTAGTCTAGTCTACAGTAAGTATCTATAGGTGCAACAGACCTATATCTCCAGGTAAGACATTCTCTCGTACATATTTCTCTTTATAGAATGTCGCCCATAATTCTACCCTCTCCTTTATTAACACCTGTTGTGATCATTTCGCACTACTACTTTATCCTACTTCTTGGTATTTGTCAACTCTGACACAGCCGATATGATAGACCTTTCAGTTACACTTCTTTCATGCAAGTTGGTCCAATAAAATAGCTGGAAGGTGCACACAATTCCCGAGGTTGATACTTGTTTTCTTATAAATACCCCCTCTTTCGTATGGGAGGGAAGGAAACATTTTCTTTTGACCCACAATACTGAAAAATACCCCAAGACAACATACTCAGACAAAACACCTAAGAACATAGCTGGTCTTCCACCTCCGACAGACTCTAACTTGATCGTCGGAGCCTCCACGACCGGCACCCCCCAATCCGGTTGAGGAGCTTTCACGGTTTTCTTTGTTGTGAAATCTGCAGGACTCAAGGTTGTGAACGGACCCCACAGAAAGACAAGTTGACCTTTCAACGATTGTAGAACTTTGCCCCTACAATTTGGCGCGCCAGGAAGGGGAGTCTTTACAAGTGTTGAGCCAAAAAGATTTTATGACAACCTTTCATTATGACTGAAACCAGCGATGTCACTAACAGCCAGCTGTTAGAACTCATGCAAGCCATGAGAGAAGATATGTCAAGAAACAAACAGCAAACGGATGCGCGATTAGAATCAATGTCAAGCGACAACCCAGCACTCCGTGAGGAAGTGTCACAGCTGAGAAGTCAGAGTGCTTCTCAGGTTAATGATCCTACTTCAGTTCAAATACCACCTTTTCCCCGTCTAGAACAAACACCACCACCTAGTGACCCTTTACCTTATCCTTTGAGTGCTCAGTTTGTTCCCAGCACCACCCCTGGCGGTTATGATGTTTCTACCTCGAGGGGTAAATACCCTATGACGGAAGAAACTCCGCAGAATGTCGATAGGGATGCTACAGTAGATCTGACAGCTTCTCCGGGGAGTAAGCTCCCACGGCCACCACGTTTCCCTGCTGCACCTTTCGCAGGGCCCACTATAGCTTCAGTCGCTCAAGCGGCGATGGCTAAGCAGATTCTCGAACTGCGGGGAGACATAGATAAACTGACCAAAGCACCTCCTGCTTCGGCCAAAATTAACGCCAACTGCTATATGGGGTCGCCATTTGTAGATAGTATATACCAGACAGATCTGCCTCACAGGTTCAGCGTCCCCAGCATGAAGTTATACAATGGGACTGACGACCCCGAGGATCATGTAGCCCATTATAAATTGAAGATGGGAGCTATCGCCATACCATATGGCATGCACGAGACATGTATGTGCAAAGGGTTTGGGTCTACTCTTACTGGTCCTGCTCTTCGTTGGTATATAAATTTACCTAACGGCAGCATTGCTTCTTTCGAAAAGCTAGTGGAGACGTTTATGGTGCAGTTCTCCAGCAGCCGTAAAATTCATAAGTGTTCAGATGACCTATATCGGTTGCCGCAGCGTGTGGGAGAGTCCCTTCGTGATTTCCTCTCCCGGTTCAACACGGAGAAGGTGTCGATACCTTATTGCGATCCGGGGACCGCAATTCAAGCGCTCCGAAGTTGCTTGATTCCCGATGGGGAATTCTATGAGGAGCTCACGAAGTGTGATGTTAAGAGCTATGAAGAAGCTCTAATTAAAGCTACCGTGTTTGTTCGGTGGGAGGAAGATGCCAGGAGAAAGCCATCCAACCTTCCTAAGCATGAGAAACGAGAGGACAAGCGTCCTCGGAAGGAATCGTCTGCCATTGGCGAACCTAGTAGTAACTGGCGCTCTCGTAGGTCCGGAGCATCAGATTATGCAAAAAACTGTCCAGAGTATCCTCTGAAAATACATCAAGTCGAGGCTGTACAAGTCTTGACGAAGATGGGTAGCGATGTGAAATGGCCTCCCAAGAAAGAATCTGAAGGGTGGAAAGACCCTAAAAAGTGGTGTGACTTCCATCAGGATATTGGCCATACCACTCCTGATTGTCGGGGCCTTAGGTATGAGGTGGATTACTTGCTGAAAAAAGGGCATCTCAGAGAATTGTTATCTGAGCGTGCTAAGGCTATCTGGGAAAAGAGGAAAGTTGACGACCCAGAGGCATTACCACCGCCACCGCCAGTTACCGCTACTTATTGCGTAATTTCTGGAGGATCCGAGATTAGCGGGCTGTCCCATACTTCTGCCAAGAAACACGAGAAGGAAGCAGCGAACCCAGCTGCTAAACTGGCTCGATCAGTGGGAACTTTCACTAACCAAGTGATGGTCTTTACCGACGATGAAGCTACCCAACTGCTACATCCGCATCACGATGCTCTGGTGCTCACACTTCAGGTTGCGAACATTAACTTGAAGCGAATCCTAGTTGACAACGGAAGTTCGGCCAACGTATTGTTCTTGGCCGCCTATAGAGGAATGGGTCTAGATGAGACTCTAATATTGCGGAAGTCCACAGCACTCATCGGGTTCAACGGTGAGGTAAGTCACTCGCTGGGAGAAGTGGTGTTACCCATTTATCCCCAGGTTTGAACAAGCAGACTCGGTTCTCCGTTGTAGACTCACCCTCTGCTTACAATGCTATTTTGGGACGACCTTGGTTGCATGCAATACGGGCCGTACCCTCCACATATCATCAAATCCTGCGCTATCCCACTAATAATGGCGTTAGGGAAATCCTGGGAGATCAACACTCTTCTAGGAGTTGTTACAGGACCACCATGAGGAGTAAGGGTGAATCCTCTTAGCAGTTACAGAACCAGGCACCCGGTCTGGAACCAGACGAGCCAGGAATGGAGAAGCTTGATGAAGTGCAGATCCATCCTGACTTTCCAGATCATAAAGCCCTGATTGGAGTGTAGCTGCCTATTCACCTACGACAGAAATTGATTCAGTTCCTGTCACGGCATCATGATTGTTTTGCATGGAGTCATACGGATATGACTGGAATAGACCCTGAAGTCGTGATGCATCAGCTCAAGGCTAATCCTGAATATCCTCCTGTCAAGCAAAAGAGGAGGAAATTTGCTCCTGAACGGAATCTAGTCATTAATGAGGAAGTCCAGAAACTACTGGACAATGGCTCTGTGGTGGAGGTGCAGTACCCTGACTGGTTGGCCAACGTTGTCGTTGTGAAAAAGAAGAATGGCAAGTGGAGAGTCTGTATTGATTTTACGGATTTGAACAAAGCTTGTCCGAAGGATCCCTTTCCACTACCGCACATAGACATGATGGTGGATGCGACCGCTGGCCACGAATTGTTGAGCTTTATGGATGCTTTTTCGGGGTACAATCAGATTTTAATGCATCCGGAAGATCAGGAAAAAATGGCTTTCATAACCGAGAGAGGAATTTATTGCTACATGGTGATGCCTTTCGGGTTGAAGAATGTCGGGGCTACGTATCAGCGGTTGGTTAATAAGATGTTCTCTAAGCATCTGGGGGACACCATGGAGGTGTACATTGATGATATGTTGGTGAAGTCTTTAGTTGCGGACCAACATCTCGAGCATCTTCAGCAGGCTTTCGATTTGTTGATCAAGTATAGCATGAAGTTGAATCCTGCTAAGTGTTCTTTTGGGGTGGCATCTGGAAAGTTTCTCGGGTATATGGTCACAAAGCGGGGAATCGAAGCCAACCCAGATCAGATTCGGTCAATTTTGAATATCTCTTCCCCAACTTGTGTTAAAGATATTCAGAGACTTAACGGGAGAGTGGCGGCCCTTAGTCGCTTCATCTCCAGATCGTCCGACAAGTGCTGTCATTTCTTCTCTACCTTGAAGAAATCTGTTAGCTATGAATGGACACCAGAGTGTGAAGATGCTTTGAATCAGTTAAAAGCTTATCTTACTTCCCCTCCCCTATTATCCAAACCCAGCACGGGGGAGCAGCTATACGTGTACCTGGCTGTGTCAGGGGTAGCTGTAAGCGCAGTTCTGGTTAGAGAAGAAGACAAGAAGCAGTTGCCAGTGTACTACGTAAGTAAGAGCTTACTAGACGCGGAGACCCGGTACAGTTTGTTGGAGAAATTGGCTCTAGCTTTGGTGGTGGCCGCCAGGAAATTGAGACCGTATTTCCAATGCCATTCGATTGCAGTGGTGACTAATTTTCCATTAAGAAGCATACTCCATAGACCTGAGTTGTCCGGACGGATAATCAAATGGGCGGTGGAGCTCAACGAGTATGACATCACGTATCAACCAAGGACTGCCATCAAGTCGCAAGTATTAGCGGATTTTGTGGCTGACTTTGCTCCATCAATACAGTTAGAAGCAGACAAGGAGTTGCTTTGCATGGTAAATCAAGTCCCAAAGGCATGGGCCTTATATGTTGACGGTTCTAGCAATGTTAGAGGCAGTGGTCTAGGAATTGTGCTGATCTCTCCAGAAGGGAGTATAATTCAACGAGCAGTCCGGTGCGATTTCCATGCCACGAATAATGAAGCGGAATATGAAGCATTGATTGTTGGTCTAATGCTGGCTAAAGAGCTTGGAGTAGCGAGCTTGAAGGTTCATTCAGATTCGCAGTTGATAGTGAATCAGTTTATTGGTTCCTATCAGGCCAAAGACGCCAAAATGACTTGTTATTTGGAGCTGGTAAGAGAATTGCAATTAGCATTCGTGGAGTTTTCCATAACTCAGATCCCACGGGCAGAAAATTCATATGCGGACGCACTGGCCAATCTCGGGTCGTCGATTCAATCCGACCAAGAGCAAACAATTCCTCTGGTACACCCGAAGTGGCCGTCGATCAGTAATCAGAAAGAAGTAGGGAAACCAGATGACAGTGAGGTCTTCCCCGTTAGTTCGAGCCAAACATGGATGACACCATTTGTCCAATATCTAGTTAATGGTGTTTTGCCAGCAGAGAAGAACGAGTCCAGACGTTTGGTCACCAAAGCTGCTCGGTATGCAGTACATGATGGGCAGCTGTATAAAAGATCGTATTCAGGTCCTTTGTTGCGATGTGTGGATTCACAGCAAGCACAGTATGTGTTGGCATAGTTGCACGAAGGAGAGTGCGGTAATCATTCTGGGGGAAGAAGTTTGACTCATCGGGCCTTAACTACTGGGTATTATTGGCCAACAATGAGATCGGATGCACTTGATTATGTAAGAAGGTGCGACAAATGCCAGAGATTTGCCCCGATTTCACACATGCCACCAGAAAGACTTACTCCCATCGTGGCGCCTTGGCCCTTCATGAAATGGGGGATGGATATAGTTGGTCCCTTGCCCAAAGCATCAAGTCAACGGCAATACTTCCTTGCAATAACTGATTACTTCACCAAATGGATTGAAGCTGAATCTTATTCTTTGATTAAAGACCTAGATGTGAAAAAGTTCGTTTGGAAGAATATAATATGCAGGTTTGGAGTGCCTAAGGAAATTGTGACGGATAATGGTCCGCAGTTTTCGAGTCACAGATTTCAGGAGTTTTGTGCTAATTGGGGAATTAAGGTAGACTTTGCAACGCCAAGACATCCACAGTGTAATGGCCAAGCTGAAGCTTCCAATAAAACCTTGATCAAGACCCTGGAAAAGCGTCTGGAAAAGGCTAAGGGTGCTTGGGCCGATGAATTACCTGGAGTACTATGGTCTTACAGAACTACTGCACGAACGCCTACAGGGTCGACTCCTTTTTCTCTTGCATTTGGATCCGAGGCTGTTATTCCGGTCGAAGCTGGACTCCCGTCTGCCAGATTTCAGTGGACAAATGAACAAAGGAACTGGCAAGAATTGAATGATCAGCTTGATACTATTGATGAACTCAGAGATCAGGCGCTCACACGGACAGCCGCATACCATGACAAAGTCTCGAAATACTTCAACAAGAATGTTCGAACTCGAGCATTTCAAGAAGGGGATTTTGTGCTCAGGAAAGTCTTCGAGAACACCAGGGAGCTGAATGCTGGGAAGTTGGGCCCGAACTGGGAGGGCCCCTATTTGATCCACAAGGTACTAGGAAATGGAGAAGAAATCTTGCACCCATGGAATGCTGTCCATCTAAAGCTGTACCATTTCTAGAAACCTTTAATCTTTTGTTATTTTTGTACCTTGTCGTTTTAAAAGTTACTTCATCAATCGTATAAATATGAGAACTAACTTAAGCATCGGAGTGTCGATGGGAGTCCCATCGACTACCTTTGATTGTTCCTTTGAGCGCAGGGGCTGAAAAGTACTGAAGGTTGATGATTCAGTCGTCTATTGAGACGACAAAGCATGGAGGCACCATTACAGATAAGTTTTCGTGATTTTTTGATTGTTCCTTGCGCATTATTGAAAGAACTTTATAAAAGACAGGAATATTGAGAATACTGATTTTATTTTCGAAACTGATTACAAAAAAAAAAAAAAAAAAAAAAAGGGAAAAAAAGTATGGTCCTTACGACCAGATGTTCAAACTTTCATTCATTTTATTTCTCGCATCCTTAATCAAAGCAGAAAGATTAAGGAGCGAATCTTGGAGCTTGGCTATGTTCTGCTCCATAGCTCGCGTTTCCGCAAGCTCCTCCAGCTGGAGCATGGCACAGCCAACAGTCTGCAGAGCTTTGGTTAGCTCTGTGATTTGTCCTTCTTGGTCCTCCATGTCTTCTTTCATCTCTTTCATCTCCTCCTCCATCGCCTTCAGCGCTTCCTTCATGTCGCTGATATACTGGTTAGGGTTTTGATAGTCGGGGTGAAGGGACGAACTCACGTCCTTGTGATCATCAGAGTCGGATGGGGAGTTGACGGAACTTTGGGACGCGGCCATTGCTGTTGAAGTTGGAAGAATAAATAGTCGCTAGGATGATTTGCTTGCTGCAACGAAATCGTTCTTATATAATGAAGTATCTTACCTTTTCATCTTCTCGAGAACCTCCAAAATTAATTCTGCAATTAATTCTTTTGCGGTAATCCAAGAGTCAAGATAAACTTTACAACCGGAAAAATTTCTACCTGAACATTTAATATGGACAAAGAAGTCCAATGTATCTAAAGTTCTAAAGTGAACTAATCTGAAAATTCTGCAAGGTTCTCCGAACTGTTGCTGAGTAATTAAAGACAGTATTGAATGTAAGTTCACAATGATTCCAATCAGCGTGTGCCATTAAAACACCTTTATTACTGGGGGGCAAAGGTTCACCCAGTATTACGAATCTTAAAGCATTAAATACATACTAGTTTTTAAGATATTCTAAAAGTTTTATAGCTTACCATCGCCAACACATGGTGTCGCCAGACCTGTGATTAGATATTACGGCAACCTGGTTGGCCTGACTCATTCCTAGTGTTAGGCTACCTCTGTAGAGGATGCCCGGACTGGCAATGAAGCCAGGCCAACGTGGCTGACATAATAGTACCTCTTGTGTTTTCTGATAGCAACAATGATATAAGGGACGACTGATCAAACTCACCGACAGCGCTGGGCAACCCGTAGGGGTTTTTGCCGAAGCTGACGGTGTAGTCTGATCAGCAATACCAATATCACCGAATTCCCCTGTTGAGTTATCTTTCAACTCTCTGTTTTGTTTTGCTCTATACACCTTATATAGAGCGTAACAGTCTCGTGGATTTAATTTTCTGCTGAGTCCGCCAATAGTATTCTGGAACACTTGTTGTTATTATAACGATTTCTGGCCTGACAATGCCCGTATTTAAGTTTTCAGAGTTTTCTCAGTCAAGATCTTGTTTTACTGTTCTGCGATTTACTCTGCCATATTCCCTGAAGTTGGATATAATTGCGTCCGACTGTCCCATCTTGTCAGATTTCTTCTCTTGCCACGTATTTCACAATAGTTTCAGTCGGCCTCTTAGAATTCGATTCTCATAGTCCAACTCAAACTGGGGGACAGAGTAAGGTTATTTTACTAAAGATACTAGTTAGATGCTAGTTAAAGAGAACGTAAAAATACCGAACTGTTCAGACAAATTATTACAAAGAGGGAAGGCAAACAAATTCACGGATTTTCTCCTGGGCCCTCAACCTCTGTAGCTTCCACGGTAGCATCAGTCTCAAGACCGGGAGCTTTTATCCCAAGGACTAGCGGTCCAGCTGGAACATCTCCTGTAATGGCGGCACTAGAAGTGCGAGGTACTTCAGCTGAGAGATCTTCCGGCCCAATGCTGGCATTGGCGGTTCGCCAGCTTCAAGGGTAATGTGTTCATCAGTAGGGGTGTTACTCTCTGGAGGCGCCAGGTCTGTTTCGGTGCCAGTTCCTCCAAGTGTTTCTTCATCTGCAACCCATCTTCTATTGGGCTGATAATTTTCAAGCACCACTACAGCCTTCTTAAGCATCAAGTCTACATCCCATTTCTGATGCTCATTCTTTTTGTACTGGGTTAGCAGCTTGAACCTCTCTGCAGCTTGACCAACACCTCCCATGGCCCCTATTTTGACAAGATAGTTTTCTTCCATCTTCCTGGACAGTTCGATCTGCTCAGTTGTCTTTAGAGTTTGCGCTGCCAAAGCCTTGTTGAGCAGATCTTTTTCATTGGAGACTTCACCTAGGTGTTTAGCTTGATGCTGCATTTGGGACTCCAATGTTTTCACCTTGGCCTCAGCATTTTCCAATTGATTGGTGGCTCCTTCCCAGCAGTCCTTGAAATACTTAGAGTCTCTGGTTGCTTGCTTAATTCTTGACTCAAATTGGTTGGCTTTGTATGCGTCGTCGTGCACTTTCTTTTCCAATGCACTCAACATTTCGGTTGAATGCAGCAGTTGATCATCTGCATCTTTCAATTTTTCCTCCAACCTTGCAATTTGAGCAGATACTTCAGTATTTCTGTGCTTTTCACCAATCAATTGACACTCTAAATCTTTTTGAGAAGACGTGGCGTTGATCAATTTCTCTTCTAAATCCTTTACCACGCCTTCTAGCCTCTCTTTCTCAGTTTTTTCCTTGCTTAAACTGCCAATGGCGTTCTCGCCAGATCTGAGTACCCCCTGCAGCGCCTGTCAAAAGAACAACCAATGTGGTATTAGTAATGAGAACTACTGTTAGTAAATTGGTGCACTTTTTAAGACACTTACAGTAAAGCAGTGAGCCACTGAATAATTGAACTGGCTAGGAAGAGGCATAGCATCCAACTTTCTGGCATCCTCAGGGAATACGAATTTTTTGATTCCCACTGGTGGGAGTACAGGAGCAGAGGAGACAGTTAAGGATTTGGGAACCCATATCGAGATTTCTTCCATCTCACACCCCGTGACGTCCAACCTTAGTCTAGGTTGAATATCTTCCCTTCCTTGGGCAGTGTCTTCCGCTTCCTGGTTTCCCGGTATCGCCAATTCAGTCCTGGATCCGCTGGCCATAGCTTCTTCCCTTGCAACCTCTGATACCACTGTTGGTACCATATAGTCATAAGTTGTCGGGTCAAACTCCCCACGATCTTCCGGAGCCGGAGTCTCCATTGGCTCAAGAGTTTCTGTCCTGGTTACCCTGATGTTGGGCAACCTCCTGATCAAAGGCATTGTGTCCTCCTCATCGTTATCTGAGCCATCATCCAGAACAATGGTCGTTGATGCAACCGCGGTAGTACTGTAGGGAATGCCTCCTCTACCTCTGGGTCCTGAGGCAATGGCGTCGTGAAGGAGTTTCCTGGGCCTTTCCGCCTCTTCGCCAATATTAGCAGTTTCATTTTTACTCCCTTTAGTCTCACTGGTTCCAGTGCTCGTCAATTTGCCTTTACAAGTGGGATCCTCTTTTTGCTTCACTCTTCTTTCGGGTACTTCTCCCGCTATCTTTCGTTTCCCCCCAACTTTCTTGGCTTGGGACGCCTCTGCAGCACGCATAGCAGCCTCAAAGCCCCCACCGACTGTATCTTGTCTCTGCTGATTCTTCTCAGCATCCTGCAGCAGAGCTTCATAGAGGTCGTCTGCGTCGGTGATATCCGCGAAGACGTTTTCAAACATTTCGTCGCCTGCATAAGTAATATTAAAGGATGAGTTTTCAGTGCATGTTCGTTATGAGTCGGGAGTTATTTACTTAGCAGTTATTGCACACTTACTGATATATCTCCAGAGAGACGTCTTCTCTAATTTACGGGGCACCAGAATGTTCTTTCTGGATCTTTTCCGTTCTCCAAGATTGTAAAATTCTTCTACCCTCTGCAGCACTTCGGGGCTACTTTTCCATTTGCTCAGCAAATTCTTTGATGCTGCAAAGGAACGATACATAAGATTCAGTGACTGTAATGAACCAATAAATAAGGAAAGAAACTTACTATCTCCTTTAACCCAGTTTGAAGGTAAATCCCCGTGGAGCCCAAATACCAGGGCACCCCTGACAAAGATATATCTGTCCTTCCATTCAACAATATGGTCGTTGGAGACGGTGTCAAGAATCAATTCTTCTCTGTTTCTCCGACGGACTAAGCAGAATCTCCCTGGACCACTTTCTTTGGCATAGTAGACCACTACCAGCTCTTCGATCCCAAATTCTACGTTCTCCAGCTCAGCTAAGCATTGAATGCTCAGAAGAATTCTGAGGCTATTTGGCATCCATTGGCTAGGGCATATTTGCCATACCCTACAAGCGTCAGCAAGCAAGCTGGGAACGGGGAATCTCAATCCTATGCTGAAGGATAGAAGGTAAAATGGTGTCCATCCAGGGACTCGAAAATCAACCCCCTCTGTGTCGGCCCCGGGTCTGATTTCAATAGAAGAGTGAATTCTGTATTTCTCCCGGTAGAAGTCCATGTCGCTTGCTGCTAGGGTCGATTTAGGGTTTAACCCTTTCGGTATCAGTGGTCCTTCAATATGACCATTTCTCTCCGATTGTTTCTTTTCATGAGCGGGCTTACTGGTGCCGATTCTGTCACCGCCAGACTCTGAACTCCCCGACCCAGACCAAGAGTAATTTACGCTGGGTTCTTGTTCGTCTTTATTCTGGTCGGTGGGAGTCCTACTGCTACCAGAGACCCTTTCTGATTCTTGAACATGGAATCTTGCCATTCTAGTGAATATAACTTAGGGCAGGAGAAATTAAGAATTACCTTCCGAGTAGTACAAAGTGAACGTCGTGGGATGATCTCTCTTTCTTTTCGTATTGAGCGAGTCTGAGCGAAGTCTGTGGAATTCAGTCGAGAGTTTCTCTTTTGAAAACTCAGAATGTAATTTTTGAGTTTCAGCATTGTACGATTGTCCATAATGCCATACGCACGGTTATCGAAACGTGCTCCCCAAGGAACGGAAGCAGTAAATATTCAAAGTTTCACTGTGCGCGTCAGGTACATTAAATGCTTGTCATGTCAGGTTGGCACGCGATACGGTATCTATTTCTTACGGTATTGTTCTAACACAATGACGATCATACCATATTACATAAACAGCAATCAAATTTTTCTTCTAAAGCTATTGTTACTACTCTAGTCCATGTAACTAACTTCTCTTAAGATAATTACAGGATGCTACCTGCCAATGCTTAACGGACAATGGTTACCAAATCAGAATTGCTGAACTTTTACATTTTCATTTATGTAAACTCTTGTGATACACTGAGCAAAACTGGTACTCATGCAATCGCCATTGAGTGTTCTTTTACAGGTGGGTACAGTCGCCTTCGAAGCATGGATCGGTTACATCAGATAGTTAACATGCTAGCGCCATCTCAGGCCACAGCAACAGCTCCACTACAGTCATCATGCTAGCGCCAATTCAGGCCACAGCTATGACTACAATCTTATTATCACGCTTACGCCCATGCTGGCTACATACAACCTCAAACAAACGAGGTTCTAAGCTCTGTCAACCTCAAACAAACGAGGTTGTCTCCTATACAACTTCAAACAAAAGGAGTTGTATCCCACCAGCATCAACAAGTGTCAGGATTCTTCTAGCGCTACTCTCCAAGATGAATTTGTTTTCATGCTTAGAGAGTGGGGGACAATTGTAGGTGCCAAAAATGGTGTGGCACCACGTCATCACATAATGACAAAACTAGTAGAACTATATGGGTCTTCCCACTTAGACTACCACGATTAGGCCCAAATCCGAAAGCCCATCTGAGAGGCCCATATACAATCTTTACATCATTACTAAGTAAACATAACAGTAGTCTTACAATAAAGCTGTCACCCTCTCTGACATGCATTTGCAAAAGCTTTATAGCTTTACAGCCTGTTTGCTTTATCATTTGTACAATGACTTTTCCTTAGCAATATGGTACCAGGTTTCGAGACGTTTGATGTGTTGGCGACCGTGTGTAGGCGCCAAGGCATGGTGTAGGCGCTAGCTCGTATGAGCGCCATTGCATGAGTTACCTTTCTTGTAAAGCAGTTCCTGTCAGTCTAGTCTACAGCAAGTATCTATAGGTGCAACAGACCTATATCTCCAGGTAAGACATTCTCTCGTACATATTTCTCTTTATAGAATGTCGCCCATAATTCTACCCTCTCCTTTATTAACACCTGTTGTGATCATTTCGCACTACTACTTTATCCTACTTTTTGGTATTTGTCAACTCTGACACAGCCGATATGATAGACCTTTCAGTTACACTTCTTTCATGCAAGTTGGTCTAATAAAATAGCTGGAAGGTGCACACAATTCCCGAGGTTGATACTTGTTTTCTTATAAATACCCCCTCTTTCGTATGGGAGGGAAGGAAACATTTTCTTTTGACCCACAATACTGAAAAATACCCTAAGACAACATACTCAGACAAAACACCTAAGAACATAGCTGGTCTTCCACCTCCGACAGACTCTAACTTGATCGTCGGAGCCTCCACGACCGGCACCCCCCAATCCGGTTGAGGAGCTTTCACGGTTTTCTTTGTTGTGAAATCTGCAGGACTCAAGGTTGTGAACGGACCCCACAGAAAGACAAGTTGACCTTTCAACGATTGTAGAACTTTGCCCCTACATGATCCACTTTTATATACGAAATTTCATATTAGTTATTTGAAATGATAAATAAGAAGTTGAATAATATTCAGATTGGTTTTGACTTACTATTTTGTTTTATTTTCTTACTTTAATTAAGTGCATATTATTAATTGTTAATATGTTCAAGTGTTCATGCATGCTACCCATTTTCAAAATACAAATTTGTAGTTCAAAAAATTGAAAAAAAACATGCAGAAATTGAAGAAAAAAAAATTCCTATGAAAATAATTTGATCATGCATTGAAGTTGTTGTGGCTCAGCTTTATCCAACAAATAATCAATTCAACATCTTTCGAACTTCAATAATTTTTCCTTGCATTGAATCACTGGTGCTTGTGACAACACAGAACATATAAGCATTAAGCATTTATACAACAATTTTTTTACTACTCTTGTACTGCTTTTTATTGTCACCATGCGAACAGGACATTAGGGTCACCATGCGAAATATATGGACATTACTGACACTATCCCTGTATTCGGGCCATAACTTTCATCTCACATATTGGATCGAGATGATTCTTGAGGCTTTGGAAAGAAAACATCTTTACCTACAACTGTTCTTCTTACGGAAAAATCAGAATCATCCATTAATATGATCAAAAGTAGTGTTCAATGGAGCCAATAAGCATGAAACATCTGTCAGTGAGTTGAAATTTCACATCTTCCTCACCGGCCGAGTTCATCCAATCTCCATTCTTTATAGCTAACATAATCCTAGGGTTTGATAAAACCCTAGTCAAGTAGTTTTCGATTTCTGTATTTATTTTTGGATTGCATAATTTCATATGCGTGATTGTTCAATTTTGAGAATTAACTTCGGATAATTTGTTTTATTATGCAAATCAATCTCTTGAGATTGAAGTCAATTCATGCTTGATTACAACTGTTTTGAGTATGGATTTTGTACAATGATATTAATTTCATGTAATTATTTGATTAAATAAATTATACTTAGAGAACACATCTTGTGACCATACTTGTGTGGGATGATTTATTCCTTGAACTTATTGCATGATTTTTGTTAAGTAATTATTGAGGTTGATAGCCGAAAAACAATTTACATATATAAATGTGGAGGAAGTACTTGAAGTTACGTACATGAGTTTATTTTTTTCCATATGAGTTAAAGGATAAGGAAGTTATAGAGATCCAGCTACGTTGGTTCAACAGTCAAGGAGGTGGTGGTTCAGACAGTAGTTACTGTATGAGGTTATCATGTCTGGAGGAAGACAACACAACTGCACCCAACCGCCATAACCGCATCAAGCCTTCTAACATTATAAATACATGTATCGTTCCAATATTTGGGACACTCACTCACTACTTGAATAAAATATCAGAACTTCGTGGACTAAGCAAGTTGTAGAACCACGTATATCCTTGTGTCTTTCTTATTTTACACGTTCTTTCTACATTACTTTTCTTTCAGTGTAAAACTTGAATCGACAATTGCTGCCGTCTGTGGCAAGCGAGGAATTCATTTGAAGCAAGCACCATGTCACAAGTAACATAAGGATCTTGGTGGGAAGAATCACCTCATCCTGACAATGTTCAATTCCAGGGGGATTAGCATGACGAGGTGGGGAGGCAAGTTCCTTACGAAATGGAATTGGAGGAAGCTCTCATTCGGGCAAAAGAAGACCTCCAGTAGAGGCAGGAGCATGCTAAGTCCCTGAGGGAGAAGCTTCAATCCATCAGAAGGAAAGGTAAACGCCTGGCTAGTGTGATCCAAAGTATTGCCCAGGAAGGTGAGAATTTCAATTCCAAATGCGGTCGGGAGAATGAAAGCCATAACACAGGAAGGTCTTGTAGGAGGAGGGGTCCGATCATGGAAAGAAGAATGCGCACTTCATCTTCACAGAGCATAAGATATAGGTCCTCGGTGCCAAGAAGGACAAAGACTAGGTGTCAGAGCCCTTCCCAAGATCAACCAAGAGTTAATTTGAAGAAAGATGTGGGGAAGTCCTATGGAGTACTCATAAGAAGGCTGAGCAGACTCTTAAGAAGATGACCTCTACGCCTTTCGTACGAGCTCTGTGTCATGAAGATCCCCCAAGTAAATTCTCTCCTCCAGCATTTGTCATATACTATGGAAAGACAGATCCGATGGTGCACATATCGACGTACTCTCACAAGATGGCTTTGTGGGCAAGTTGAGATGGACTTATGTGCAAAATGTTCCCATCAAGCATTGGGAGCCCAGCAATGAAGTGGTTCCATCAGCTTTCAGAAAACTCAATGTCGTCATGGAATGAGTTGGCACGGATCTTCATGGCAAGGTTCATAGCAAACAATAGAGATCTGACAACTTTGGATACTACACCTGAGGAAACGAGAGTCTCTCAGAGCCTATGCGCCAACGTATTCGAATACATACGCAGATATTGAAGATTGTGATGAGAATACTACAACAACAACCTTCTGGTTGGGGCTACCACGGGACCATAAATTGTGGGAAAGCTTGACTATGGCTCCACCAAGAAATATGACTACATTGTAGGAAAGGATAAAGCAGTATGTCAAGCTTGAGAAAGATAAGCAAGGGGATCGTTAGTTCTCCCACCCTCAGGAAGGATCCAAGAGGAAGGATAACAGAAAGGCTGACAAAGGCGAAGGAGGACGGGAGAAGGAGTCATCCAAGGCTCCAAATCCTAATTCATACAAAGCGATGAGAACAATATTTAAAGACCCCATGTACCAAATCCTACCTCAGATTGTTAACAAGCTGTTCTTTAGGAGACCAAATAAGATGGCCGGGGATCCATCGACTCGGAACCAATCCAAATGATTTTCCTACCATAAGGACAAGGGCCATAAAATGGAGGAGTGTAAAGACTTCAAGCAGCACTTGGAGGATCTAGTGCGATAAGGACATCTCAAAGAATTCATTAACAAAGAGAATATTGTTGGAGACAAGAAAATAGATCCACAACCAAAGGAACAAGATCCTACGCACTATGTAGTCAATTTTATTGACACGATGATTCTCAAGGTTCCACTCAATGAAGGATTGAGGCGGACATAGTATAGAAGGGTTCATCATCATCAAGAGGTCATGGGTAGACATGGTGGTGGAAGATCTTGAGAAAGTGGAAGTAGCACTTGGAAGTCTAGAGAGATATTTTTTGGTTGGGGCTAGCCTTCATATACCAAAAAATGAGTTCTTAATTGGGTTGCTAAGGAGGAATGTGGGAGTATTTGCATGGATCCCCTATGAGATGTCGGGAGTAGACCCAGAATTAGCCACCCATAAGTTGAATGTCAAGCCAAGTTCCAAACCCTTCATCCAGAAGGGAAGAAGATCAACGGTTTAGCATACAGAGGTAGTGGTATGGGAGGTTGAGAACCTACTAGAAGTAGGGGCCATAAAAGAAGTGAAATACCCAGAATGGCTCTCCAACATGGTTTTGGTTCAAAAGAAAGATAGAAAATGGAGGGTATGCATTGACTTCACGTATTTGAACAAGGCATGCCCAAAGGACTTGTTTCCACTTCCGAAAATTGATAAGTTGGTGGATGCAACATAGAGGTTGGCAAGGGTGAGCTTCTTGGATGCTTACCGGGGGTACCACCAACTTCCAATGCATCCTTCCGATAAAGAGAAAGCCTCGCTCATTACACCCAAAGGTATATTCTGTTATCAAGTAATGCCTTTTGGTTTAAAGAATATAGGTGTCATATTACAGATGATGGTGATAATGCTTTTCGGTCATTTGATCAAAAAGACTATGGAAGTATACATAGATGACATGGTGGTGAAGAGCAAACTCCAGCAAGACCACTTGTTGCATCTCCAGGAGGTGTTCGATATCTTACGGAGAAATAATCTAATACTGAATGCACAAGGGTTTGCAGGGGCAAATTCCTGGGTCATCTGGTTATCCAATGAGAAATTGAGGTTGATCCAGGGCAAGTCAAGGCCATCCAAGATTTGGAACGTTCGTCAAACGTGAAAGAGATTCAAAAGCTAATTGGCATTGCAGCGGCATTCAACAAGTTCATTAGCAGAGTGTCGGATAGGTTCCGACCTTTTTTTCACTACTCAAGTCAGGTAGGGCATTCTAGTGGGATGAGGAGTGCGAGAAGGCCTTCATTGATTTCAAGAGTTACTTACAGAAGTCCCACTACTATCCATGCCCAAGGAATGAGACCACTTCAACTTTACTTGGTGGTATCGGACAATGTTGTCAGTGTCGTTATACTTCGGGAGGAAGGTAAGGACCAGTTCCCAATTTACTACTTCAGCAAAACTCTGTTGGATGCTGAAACAAGGTACTCTCCCTTGGAGAAGTTTCTTTTGGCGTTAGTGATGGCCACCAGAAAGTTGAATCACTACTTTCAAGCATTCCCTGTGACTATAATAACAAAATACTCGTTGAAGACTCTACTACGAAAGGAAGATATGTCAGGAAGAGTTGTCAAGTGATATGTGGAGCTGGTGCAATACGATTTACAGTTTGTCCCAAGGACATCCATCAAAGCACAGGCCCTGGCGGATTTTGTGGCAGAATTTTCTACAGAACAATAACCTGAGAAAATACATTAGATGTGGACGGTACATGTAACGCCCCAACCCGAACTGCGTTACTTTTGGTATCCTCTTAATCAATCTCCTAATTAATTCAATCATTAAGCCACCAAGAATTTCGACAGCACCTCCCCATAATACGGAGGATGCCAACCTGGAGTAAACACGCAGCAAAATCACAAATATATTCACAACCTAGGTAGGACCTCCGACCATCTAACAATTCATATCATAGTTAAATTCTCAAATCTAAGCAGGGCCTCAGGCCACCTAACAGTCACACATAATTTCTCTATACAACAACATATATAATCAACATCCAGCGCAAATAGCAATCCAGCAAATATAAGAAATCATCAGGACACAAAGTCCACAAACCCGGTTCGGGAGTCCCGATCACACGGAGTACCCTCCCTACCGTCCATCCCACCATCGAATAGGGATATCACACAATGTCTCAACTAAGAAATATAGATACGACAAAATAGTAATAACATAATCAAAGTTTAGAACTACCTAGTCCTATCACTCTCCAGGGGTCCATCCATGTCACGCACCCTTCTCTTGATCCGCAACCTTGGTACCGGAACTAGACTCACCTGCGAGGAGGGAATAGGAGAAAGAAAAGGGTGAGCAAAAGGCCCAGTCGGGAATAATAAAGAGTAAGTGAATAACATAAAGCTGAAATATTAAAGAAAGGCACAAATGCAACAATATGATAGCTAGCATCATGTACATTAAACACAAGTAAATAATCACACCATACGAGATCCTAACTTTGACCACCGGTATCCCTATACATATCGGGACCATGAACAGCCCAACGGCATCATCATATGGTGTTTATAAGGAATCCTGACTCGACCCACCGGCATTCTTGTACTCATAAGAACCCTGAACGGCCCAATGGCATTCCACATTTTACATTTAACACAACTAGGAGATATACGGGTCCATACCCGACATCTACTATGCAATTACAATGCATGTCTAACATGGTTATGCAATAGGGTATACATACAACCTACATATATATATATATATATATATATATATATATATATATATATATATGCACTACATGATGCATGTTCAAGAATAATTCATGCTCAATGGAAGATTGAACAAGTAGGGAATGCAATATAACTCAAATCATACAACGAAGAAAACACAAAGTGAAATTGTTCTCCCTTAGGCACAATTAAGGCGAGAACGCATCATAATAAACAATGGGGAAGGATAAATGTTCTCAATAGGAAGACATATTCAAAGAGAATAACAAAGGGTGGAATTTCCCTACCTCGCACTCCAAAAATTAGCTATGTAAACCAATACTCAACCTTGAATTTTCCCGGCCTCAACCAACCTATTATTCGGTAAGCCCATCCTCCAATCAATATACAAACAACTTCAATTTCACATATCTAACACAAATTAATTCAATAAATCAAAAACCCATTACCTTCTCTTACCCAAAACTTTCCAAGTTCTTGAACTTCACCTACTCAAGCTTGCTACTCCAATCAACAATAGAATCTAGCAATACAACCATAAACAAGTCTAAATCAACCTATTAAATCACTAATTTCATCTAATTTAAAGATTTTTCCCCAAATCTATAAAACTCATAAAACCCTAGAATCCCAAATTACCCAATCTCTAAATACTAGCTTTTAGGTTTAAGAAACTTACCAAGGTTATATAAACAAGTAGAAGGAAGGGACTCAAGCTTCCTTTAGGCCTCAAATGATGTAGGAACTCATGGATTTGTGTTTGGGTTCAAACCTTGAAAGACTAGAACAAAGAGAGAGGAATTTAAGAATATGTAAGCTAGAGAGAGAAGTCATGAATCCAACTTGAAACAACTTGAAAGAGGACAATCTTACCTTGATTGATGATCTTAGGTTGATGGGAGGAAGGAAATTTGAGAGAAAATGGGATTTAGGGCTTGTTTAGGTCGGGTGTGTTAAGAGAATTCGCGAAATGAGTGTTTAAAACCATTCTCGGAAATTTTTTTTTAAAGAGGTATCCGGACACCCTAGAAGGCTGTCCGGACACCTCTGCTCATTTGAAAAATCTGTGCCATTTTATTAAAGCTGTCCGGACGGTTACACCTGTAACCCAAATTTTCAGTTTTTAAACCACTTGTATACTCCCAATTCACTTGGTTTTTATTTCTAATAGTTTTAAATATTTCTATATACTCAACACATGTTGGGCCTACCTAATTTCTACAAGAAAAGAAGTTCGGGTTATTACAGTACATGTGACACTTCCACATCCTTGGGAGTTGTAGGTCGACAGTTATTCGACAAGGAGGGGGTTCGGAGCAGGGATTGTTCTTGTGGCTCCAGAAGGAGAAGTTCTGGAGATGGCCATACATTCAGGATTCCCTACAACAAATAATGAGGCTGAATACGAGGCTTTGTTCCAGGGAATCTTGAATGTTTTAAGGTTGGGAGTGAAGGAGTTGGTTATCTATTCGGATTCTCGACTTGTAGTCAACCAAATCACTGAGCTATATAATGTGAGGATGGAGACAATGGCAACATACTTGGAGAAAATAAAGGAGTTGCTCGGCCAACTGCAAGACCATAAGATAATCCAGATCCCAAGGGAGCATAATGACCATGCAGATGCCCTGGTTATTTCTAGTGATCTAGTTTAAAGGGGGCATCAGTTTTGAGTTGCTGTTCTGGTTGAGCTTCCATTCAATTACTTTCTAGTGATTTGACTTTCAAATTTTCGTACAATTTATTTCTAGTGATCTAGTTTATTCTTTTCAATTGATATTCTGATTCTAGTAATGGTTTCTCAAATTTCGTAAAGCCAATCATGGATCTACTTTTCTTGAAGCCCATACTTCCATCAATTTGGAACCATCACAAGTTGGCATAGTTGGACCTATGGTTCTACATGTTGGATTTTGAAGAAATTAAAACAATTTGTATGTTATTTTAAGTAAGGTTTGAATTATGAGAATTGAATTTGAATGATTATGTCCTACTACTTGACTTATGTGATTACATGTATTAAGTGAGGCTTATATCTATCTCTATGTGAATTTGACATCTATATTTGCTTGATATAGTATTGGAAATTAAGTTTTGAAAATGAACATACATGAACTAAGTTAGGGCATTAACCTTCTAATAATCATAATTTAACCGACTAAAGTCCTAATGACTTGGAACTTGAACCACATGTCCATGAGGGTCTAATAGATGTTCCAGGACAAGAATCAAGTGAAATTAAGTGTATTACATTTACATTTGGTCATATGCTTAAAGTCCGCCAAAATTAGGTTTTCACATAAAACTTAAGTTTTGTGCATATGTGTTCCTTTATGAATGTGGTGAACCAAATGAACTCCGATTGACATGAAATTTTATATGAACCTTAGTTTCATCATTATGAACATATTTGACTCGGGATGGTTCGAAAGAAAATGTCATTTAAACTAAGTTTGCTATATGTGCCCTATTTGTGTAGTCAACTTGGTTAGGCCATAACTTTGTCATTTATGAACCAATTGACTTGAAATTTGGTATGTGCAATATATTTACCATGATATTCGACCTCCACATATAGGGACTGCACAGGGTAGTAGCTGTACACTAGGAGTTTATTGGTTTTTGACTATCTTGAGTTACTTGCTTCGTTGAGTGATCAAACCTTACCCAAATGTTATGAAATTTTATATACACATTCTAACATGTCTAAAATGATTTATCATACATGAATTAGAATTTTCTGGGCTGCTTTGAATTATTATTAACCTAAATGCTTTATATGAAGCTCTTTAAGCTTATATATAATTGGGGAGTTCTACCTCCTATTTCTTTGTAGGTTAATCATCATGACGATCGTATATCACTCAAAATTCAGTTTGGACAATATTTATGATCCGGTTTTCAGTCATGAGCTTAGAGCTCTAGGAAACCAAGAAAAATCTAGTTCACCAACGTACCACTAAGGTCAATATTGAATGGTGATTGAAAAAAATCTTAGGACTATCATTTTCGGGCATATTGAAGATGCATTTTATCGGTGTCATTAGATGATTTTATTTGTGCTAAAGAGAAAGATTCAGCTGTGCCAAGAATTAGTTCTTGTTGGACCCGACTATGACATTGTGCAAGAGTGTGGGCTGTTTGCATGGGAGCTGTGTTGGGCAAGTATGTGCTAATGCGCAATTGGCAACAATAGAATGTGACTTGTTTGCCATGTTTGAGAGCTAATTTGAGGAGGAATGAAGTCTTGATTGCTACCACCAAATAAGTCCTTGAAGAGGAGATATTTTGGAGCTTAATTCAAGACAAATGGCTATATATTTGAAGGACCAGATTTGTTGAGGTTTTACATCCTATGGTCTATGTTTAAAGCTAAGTTTGATGGTCCAAATTAAAAAAATTATTATGATCTAAAAGGATGAGCTTGTGACAACAATTAAATGGAAGAACCATCTTGAAGTCTAAGCATGCTCCCAACGGCTATCCTATGGAAGGTCATGATTTTATGATATCTTTGATTCAATGGTTCAGATTGGGAAGTGAAATTGAAGGCTGAGATTGAAGATTAAAAAGGATCCAACGGCTATGATCTAAAGAGAGCATTGACACAAAAGAGGGGTCTCGTTCTCATTCAACTTGGAGAAGCAAATGTGAAAACCTAGAGAGAAATTCTTGCAACACATTCAAGCTATCATTGATCATTAATTTAAAGCTTCTACCCAATTGCAATACTAGTTCTCATCAATTTGCTGTTAGAAAGAGAAGAGACTACACATCATTTGTTGAAGAAAGCTTCTTTAACCGAGCCACACTCTTCAAGAGCTTCACCAATCAATTGCTTAGTGCAAAGGTTGAAGTCTCAACATCTTTAGGGCTGTAAACACCTTTTGTACATTATTCATACAACCCGTGAGGTGTATTTGAGAAAGTTTCACACCAAATAGCCTAGTGCTAGATTGTGAGAACTTTGTTCTATCGTACTCTTTGTAAAAGTCCATTATGAGGACAACTTGTAACCTTGTGAAGTTTAGTTTGAGGGAGTGCTTGAAATCCTTGGACTTTGAGGGAATGCTTTGAAACCCTAGTAGTTTGAGGGAATGTTTTGAAACCCTTGGTGTAAGAGTTTTGTGAAGCTCTTTGAAAAACCACATCTTAGTAGAGGTTGGAAAGTCCTAAGTTGGTGAACCTAGGTAGTGGATGTAGGAGAAGGGTCTCCAAACCACTCTAAAATACTTGTGTCGATTTCTTTGATTCTTGCTTGCCTTATTAACTTCTTTGATCAAAACTGTCTTGAATCTGCCTAACATGTCCATGTATAGTAGCCTGCCCTTTCGTGTGATTTTGATCTTGATTTTCATATATAGTGTTTATTAGGGTATTAAAATTTATATATGGGCTAGGTCCCTTCACAACTCTAGAACCATTCAAGTGAATCCATTGTGCCCAAGGTTTAGAGAATGTGAGGAAGACTTCTACCCACTGTTTTCACATTGTTTTACAGGTTATCATACATGGAAATCAACATGGTTGAAACAGGTATGTAAATCATAGACAATTTTTGAATATAAATAATGCTTAATTTGTTGTTTAAGTTCTTATATATGATCTAGTCTAGTTCTTACAAACATGAGTGCCAAACGCACCCAATATTAATAATCAAACATTTGCTTTGATATAGTTTCTTATAGGGACAAGTAACGATTTGGCCCCTGTACTTTCGAAAATGGGCCAACTAAGCCCCTGTACTTATTTTCGTGTCAAAGAAGCCCTCCTACTTTGGACAGTGGATCACGTTAGCCCTTCTGTCCCATTTTTCGTTAAAACGTGCTGCCTTGGTAGTTAGTCAATGACATGTCATTTTTTTAATTTTTTGATATTCCACGTGTATTTCCAGCGTGTCATTGACCAATTAATTGATGACACGTGGCATTAAATTTCTACCTGCTTGTAACTTTATGAAATCGATATATTGATGCCCTTATACTTTTATAAATGGGTCAAATAAGCCCTTATAGTTGTAAAAAATGGGTCAATTCAACCCTTTGTTTCAATCAGTTCCAAAATGTCCTGTAATCCAGATCAAAAAAAGTAAACCTAGCAAATAACACATAACACACAAAGTCCTTCAATTATAATTCAACATAACATGAAATAACACACATAACAATACAAAACCCCATAAGTCTCAATACAAGTTTAACATAATACATCTTAAAAGTTTAAACATGAAATCCATAGTCAAAATATTCAGTCCCCATCTAAGAGCCACCATCGCCTTGTTCTTTGGAAGAATTACTCTTCGATTTCGTATTCTGACTTCCACAATCGATGACCCTTGACATAGATGTTCCAGGTTGCAAAATAAACAAAAAGATTATGTTATTTCATTATTAAAGTTACAGATGCATACTGTATACGTGAATTGATGGTTGAACACTTACATTTAGAATTGATCAACCGGTTTTAGGATTGATATAGAGTCCAAATCCAGTTAGCAATGTTCGTTTCTTTGGTTTTGTCTTAGGCCTGCACTCTTTGTGAAAAGGGCTAATGTACCTGTCTTTGTGGCTGCCAATGAGCTGCTAGATTGTCCATCGATTATTTGACCTGCAACAAAGTTTGCAACTGCATTTGCTGACACAAAATTAATGGCACTTCCTTGATGCGCAGGCCTGCTAGCAGTACTGCCACTTCCTTGATGCACAGTCCTACTGGCAGTAGCCCTTGTAGGAGCTACATTTGAGCCAAATGCACACTGACTTGGTCTATGTGCCATAGTTAGGTCACTAACTTGGCTACTTGAAGTACTCCTACCTGGACATGTCTTGCTTCTTGCATTATGGCCCTTACCACCACACACATGATAAGTCATTTTCCTTCCTTCCCTGGTCAATTTGGTTTTTACAATATTCTCAGGAAATTCTCTTCTTCTTTTCTTCTTTGGTCTCCCAGGCATTTTCCTCAATTTAGGAGGAACCACACCTTCTTGCTCACTTCTTGGCCACATATCCTCCCCTCTGATTGGCTCAAGTGGTTTAGAATATGCCCTCAAATAAGTAGTCGTCTTGTACCAAAGATTGATGTATTCTTCTGCCTTATCACCATTGTCATGAATTGCTCGGGCAGCATGGGTACATGGGATTCCAGAAAGTTCCCATGCCCCACATGAGCACGTCCCCTCACGTAATCGAACCACGTACTGACTTCTCCCACACTTCACTTCATAACTACCTCCTCCATTCCATTCAGACATCCACATATAACTTTCCTTCACATTATTCTGCAACTTTTTTTGTATTAGTGGACCAAAGTCATTTTTCCATGTAGATACCGCAACTCGTTTACTCTAATTCTTCGCATCACTACTCTCCTTATATCTTCTAGCATAGATATGATGGATTTGTTTCTTGCTTCCACAATAGTGCTATTAAAAGCTTTACACAAGTTGTTGTCACATGAGTCGCATCTCGAGAATGGACTAAAGTATGCTTTGCACCAATACTTAGGATCGACAAGCAACAAATCCTTGGCAGTAGCAGGATGAACTTTTTCAAGCTCTTTGTACTTCATATCAAAGTTAGATTTGTTAGTGCATTTGGCAAGAGCCCAGAATAGGTTCTTCAACTGCCTTCCTGAATTCGTTTTGCACCAATTTGCATATAAATGACAAACAGCAGAATCTATGTTCAGCTTTCGACCATGTATCCGCAACAGCACCAACCAAGCCCTACATCCAAAAGCAAAGTATTATTAGTATTGTTGGACAACAAGGTATTATTCATAAAAGTACATTAGCAAATTATGTACATACCTTTTGTCTCTCACTTATCAATGTCCAGCCTTCACCCTCAGCAGAACCTAGGTCATGCTTCAACAAGTTCAAAAACCAAGTCCAAGTTTCTGTGTTCTCCACTAGAACAACAGCCCAAGCAACTGGGAACATTTGCTAATTATATCCATGTCAGCACATTTTATGTCATGTAAGCACGTTTTAACGGAAAATGGGACAGAAGGGCTAACGTGGTCCACTGTTCAAAGTAGGAGGGCTTCTTTGACACAAAAATAAATACAGGGGCTTAGTTGGCCCATTTTCGAAAGTATATGGACCAAATCGTTACTTCTCCCTTTCTTATATGACATTATAAAATCTTGTAATATGAATATATGATTTATAAATGTACATTAAAGACATCTAAAATAATTCTATAAACCCACATATTAAAGCAACATTGAATGAATAATAAAGAGAACTAAAAGCAATAAATTAAACTGAAGAAAAATAAAGGAAAACGTTAGAAAACTATAAATGTACACACTCGTTCCCTTTTATCATCCTCCTATAAATAGTTGTCCTTGTTTAGTATCTCAATAACCAAAACAAAAAAAATCCAGTACTTAGTATTTATATTTTAAACAACATGGCAATGATGAATCTAATTTCAGTCGTGTTGGTTTTAATTTTGGTGCTCAGTGGATCTATCACTGTACACTCTGAGCATGGTAAAGCATTTAAGAAGTGCGATGAGAAGTTTGATATACTCGATGAGGAACTAATATATAACTATATATTTCTCAATAAAGGGAGTATTAGTGATATTCTCTGCACAAACCTTGCGAAATTTGGTCTACCTTGTCATCTGTTCTTCACAAGTATTGCACTACAAAAATTTGATTCTGAAGGAGAAGATAAAGAATATAAAATTTGGAGCAAGACTGCGAAAATGTGGGAAAAATGTCAAGACTACCAATAAGGGAATTTTAATTTGTGGTCCACTTCTATATATGAAACTTCATGTCAGTTATTTGAAGTAATAAATAAGAAGTTGAATAATATTCATATTGGTTTTTTCAGACTTACTATTTTGTTTTATTTTTTTACTTTATTTAATTGTTAATATATTTTAAGTTATCATGCATACCCGTTTTCACAAAAATAAAATAAAATATATAGTTCAAAAAAATGGGGAAAAAATGCAGAAATTGACAAAAAAAAAATCGTACAAAAATAATTTGACCTTGCAATGAAGCTGTTGTGGCTCAACTTCATCCAACGAATAATTATCTATTGGCAAAATATAATTTTTGGTCTCTAAATTATACACGTGGTTTTTATTTTCTTCCTTAAACTTTTTTTCTCATTTAGTACACAATTACGGAAAAACACCTTGTTCGTCCACCGAAAAATTTCAGTGATGAAAAATCATATTTGACATCTCACTTGGACAAACCTAAAATAAGAAATCTTATGTGGCATCATTTCTGGAAACACATGTTGGATTATGATTTTTTCCCAAATCAATAAACCTCATCAAACCAAAAAAATCTCATGTTCTTGATAGCGTTTATCTCATGTGCAAGAGAGTCGTTGGTTGAACAACAATCACATTACATGCAACGGATCACTATATGACTAGAATGGAGGATGGCCATAATGACATCTACTATATCACTGAAGTAATTAAAGCAACAAGGCAGTTGAGAATTCTCCATTACTTAGAAGTTGAAGAAGCACTATGAAGTCATCTTCATGGTCGATGCTATTTATGAGTATATAGGTGTCACGCATGATCAGGGGCGGAGCCAGGAATTGATCATGGGGTGGGCTGACACATTTTGGTTTGTTCAAAAAAAAATTTGCGGAGGTTCCGGAGCAGTGCCCCGAAAATTTTTTTTAGGGTATTTTACAATAATACAACTTATGAAAATGATATTATGGATGAAAATTCATCTCAATATTTGGTATCATAAAAGAACACAATAGTTTAACATAAATACATATTAAAATTGATGAAAATTAATTAAAGACCATGTAAGATACGACTAGAACATGTAAGTATTGTTATGTATTATTGTTTAATATAAATAATAATAGAATGAAAGTTATTATTGTTATGTATCATTCATTACTATTAGGTAATAAAGTATCATAGTCTAAAGATACAAACATATATATATATACACTTACTAGAAAATACACATAAAAGATATATATATAAACATATATATATATATAGTGTATATATAAGTATATATGTATATATATAGTAATGTATATATGTATATATATGTTGTAGGAATTAGGATATATATATATATATATATATATATATATGTAGTATACATATGTGTGTATATATATATGCTGTATATATATGTTGTAGGATATATATATATATATATATATATATATAGTATTGGGGTGTGGGGGTGTGGGGGTTGGGGGGGACTACAACCTAGTGTAGTCCCCCCCTCCCTCCGCCCCTGCGCATGATTATTCCGGTCATTTTTTCACTTGAAAGATGAAATAAGTATTTTTTCATAATTGAAACGCGAAATTGGGAAAAGAAAAGTTTCAAGGAGAAAATGAAATCACGTGTACGTGTATAGTTAAGAGATGAAAAGTTAGATTTCCCCTAATCAAATTTACATATTCTGGTTCAACATCCTTCAAGCCTCAAACAGTTACCTAAAATCTATTTCTGATAAATATTATGTGGATAAGAATCGTTGCTGCTTGTCAGAACACAAAACACATTGGCATTAAGCACTACACAACAATTTTCTTACACTCTTGCACTGTTTCTTATGGTCACCATGCGAACAGCCAATGCAAAATTGCAAATTCATTTCCTTCTTCACGCTCTGCAACGCTCCACCTCGACCGTCAGGTTCTAATAAGTTGAACTTCTTGTGATTTAAGCTCAATCTTCATTTTAGGACCTCACAAGAGAATTCCTATTATATATATATATATATAATTCTCTTATGCACACCCGCGAGTTAACATAACTTGCACACTTCTATCTCAGCCGTTGGATTTATTGAACGGCTAAGATTAAAAAAGTTTGGGTTACAAGATTTCTACCCTTTAGAAGCCCTAACCCGATTCGTCAATTTCACCTCCCGTGCTTGTCTCAATTGCTTCCTCTCGATTTTTGGGTTCCTCTCGTGATTTTTTTAAGAGGAAATCAACTAGCAGCATCATATCTCTTTCATTTTTTGGGTTCCTCTCTCGATTTATTCCTAGGAAATCGACTTCAAATTTCTTTCTTCTTCTTCACTGGTGGATTATTCGATTTGTTGTTTAGGGAGCCTCCATCGACAAGGTTTTGATTTTTTGAAACTATGTTGGATTTTTGGAAACCCAGTTTTGAGTTTGTATGTGTCTATTTGAGTTTTCTAGGTATTTTCTGAACTGATCCCTACATAGGTGGTTTTAGGCTGTTGAGAAACTGCAATCCTCAATAATTGGCTTATGTATTGTGATAAAAATGAATGTTATGTATACAAGATTAGATTTTGTGATGCAATTGAGACTCAAAGATCAACACACTTCATATACAAGTCTAGGATAAGAATTTTTAGCTAAGTATTCGTGCTTATATACATGAAAATTTTTAGGGGAGGGATTCTGCACTTTATTTACAGTGCAGATCCATTTAACACCATTCATTTGGTATAAGTGCGGCCCCCACACGTGATGAGATCCATATGTTAATGGTGTTAGACGGATTCTGCGCTTTAAATAAAGTATGGGATTCAACACTAAGGGTCTGTTTGGTATCATTTTTGTTTTTTGTTTTTTGTTTTAGTTTTCAAAAAATAGAAAATAAAAACAAAAAATATTGTTTGTTTGTATTTTCTGTTTTGGTTTTTATGAAAACCAAAAACAGGTTTTCAAAAATTTTGAAAACAAGAAAAAATGTCTTTTAAAAGTTTTGGAAACAGAACTAATTACATTTATTATAGATTGCACTTTCTTTAAGATTTCAGATTGCAAATTGTATAGAGATATGAAGATAATGATCAAATATACTTCGGGTTATTGTTTTATTTCTTATCTTTGTGCTGATGTTTTCAATGGTAAATTACGTTGTAATAGACACGACAAATGCTGCAGTTATGAAAAATATAGTGATGTGGATATATTCCATTATTATGAAAATAAAAGCATAAACACACTTTCTTTCTTTTTTTCTAGTTTTATGCTTTCAGTTTTTGTTTTCAATTTTAAGTGTTCAACCAAACACAAGTTTCAATTTTATGTTTTCATTTTATATTTTATGTTTTATGTTTTTGTTTTTTATTTTTATTTTTAAAATTTTTGGAAGTGATACCAACACAACATAAGTCTTCCTTTACATATATATGACAACGTCCTGTAAATCTAAACGTGAACCTTTAGATTTGCTTTGGGATTGAGGGGACGTCCGGTTCTCTATTTACCGGACTAATGACCGGTATTGAATATAGACCGTTGGATTGATAAAAGCAAATCTAAAGGTTCATGTTTTTGTCCCAATTTTCTCTTATTCGTTTCTCTCTCTTCAATCAAAGAAAGTATCAAAAATTATTCTCTCTCTCTCCCTCCTCTCTTCCCCTCAATTTTGAATCGCAGACGACGTCTGCCGTTACTCCTGCTACCCACCACCCACCGGTTCCGGCACACCGACCACGGAAACGCTGCCTTCTCCTTCGGGGTCCTCACCCTCCATCGGAGAACTTTTGCCATATTATGTGCCTCCATCTCCTGAGCCAATCTTGCCTAACTTACCCTTTAATTTACAGGAAACCTTCTCACTAGACTGGTAATGACTCTTATGCTACCTCTAGTGAAAGATCAATGGTCTTATTATGAGTTTGATGTTGTTGGTGTGTATGTTCATTCATGGATGTAAGCCGGTGAAATAACTCTTAATCCCAATAACTTGCTGGGACAAGCTCTCATCCTATTTTTGCACTCTTTCCTGTTTGTGGCTATTATGCCTCTTAATGCTCTTTTGACGACTTTCTTTTTTTCATGGCCGTCGAAGAACTGGTTTCTTCTAAGATTTACTGTTAATTTTATTTATATTAAATTATGCTGCAGATAATTAATCGAGTAGAAAAAATTAATAAGATGAAGAGCTTTCTTCTATTGTCACTGTGGTGCTAGAGAAGGATCCCTTCGAATTGAGGAGGTCTTCGGTGTGCCGAATCCGGTGCAAGGCCAGAAGGTCGGAGGTGGTGAACCTGACAATTGAGGGGCGAAGAAGAAAAAGAGGGACAAGACAGTTTTGGAGATGTTTGTTTGGGAGATGTTTGTTTGCGTGAGTGGACCATTGGATTTGCTTTTATCAATCCAACGGTCTATATTCAATACTGGTCATTAGTCCGGTACATAGAGAACCGGACATCCCCTCAATCCAAATAGATAAATCCATCCGAAAACACATGAAAAAAAATTCTACTAAAAACTAGAGAGAAATTGGTTGGTCACTGTCGGGAATATTTATGTTTACTAAGCCATTAATTTCTCTGGTAATTGGAATACGAGTTGTAAATTGGTATTAGGATTCCCTAATTGGAATACCAGTGATGCCAAATGCTGTAATGCAAAAGGAATCCTATTATCATTGCCTTGGAAGGTTAACCAAACGGACAAGTTTGAAAATATCCTATCATCTCGTAGAAAACAATGGAACTTTTGGTTTTTTTTTAGTCTTTTTGGAGGATTTGAAACCGTTGAGCATGGGCCATGGTAGCCGCATAAACCCAATAGAAGAAACCAATACCCAAGATAGACAATGGATATGCATTTGCCATTTGGAGACTCAATTTCCCAAAACGCGGACTCTGGTTATAGAAAAAATGGCATCCCTGCAGGTTCTATCCCCAATTCGTTCCCTGCAATGTCCTAATCTTGACGGTTCAACCCTCAGAAACCCTAATTTCGTTTCGAATCATTTCAGAACTCTTAGTTTCAGCTCCTCCAAACCCCTTAAAAAACCTGAACTCAAGATATTCAATCACTTCCCAGAACGAAGAGCCCGGTTCCGAAGATTAAATTGTTATGGAGTTAAAGACTCTAGTGAGGAGACCAAGGCTGTGGTCGACAGCGGAGGTGGTGGTGGTGATGGCGGAGGGGGAGGAGATGGGGATGATGAGCAGGTGGACAAGTTCGATGGGATTTTGCCAGAATGGTTGAATTTTAGTTCCGATGATGCGAAGACGGTGTTCGCAGCGATAGCGGTGTCGCTTGCTTTTCGAACATTCGTGGCAGAGCCGAGGTACATTCCTTCGTTGTCGATGTATCCTACGTTTGATGTTGGAGACAGACTTGTTGCAGAGAAGGTGGTGTTTCTTTTATGTATTATGATGATTTTTGTAGTGTAATGGTCTGATAGTTTAGCGCATGGAATGGAAACTTTAAATGGAGATGAAAGATTCATTGAATAGCTTTTATGGTATTAAGGTATTAGGGTTTGAAGTTTATTGTGGTTTCGGTGGTGACTTTTGCAATGACCGCATGGGTGTGATTGTTGAGGTTTATGTGAAAAAACTTACTTTATTAACTGCTTGTGCAAGTAACTATTGGAAGTCTCTTAGGGTGGAATGGTGGATATATACAGTAGTGGGGAAACTATTGCCAGTGATATGCAGATTGTGAAGATGATCGGGTTTTTTTTCCCTCTAATTGTTATCATATTGCCTTTTGGCTGGTAATTTTCCCTGAATTTAGTTTGGGACTACTTTAATTTTTTATGAATGGAAAAGAATTTTATTCATGGTATTTGCCTATGGGATAAGAAGGTTGAGGTAAAGGATTCGCTGAGAAGGATGGTATCTGGGATATTAGGTTTGGGCCCTTTTATGAAGAATATGTAATAGAATTACACTTGGAGAAATGCTTTACCCAACAAGGGGATTTGAGTATCCTCCTGGAAAGCCTGAGAATGCTAATAGCTTTAGAAACCAACACAGAAAAGTATATTAATAGCTTGAGTAGTTGATTGCAATCTTCAAATATTTTTTTCATTATCTTCAGAAGCTGTTTCCAGATTTGTAAATTCCATTTCTTTCCACATTTCAAGTAGAAATAGTTAATTGATGAGGTTGTTTCTGGAATATTGACTCTAGCATTTTAATGAACATGTGTCCTTAATTTGCTTTCTATGTTGCAAATTTTGGTGTATTGTGCGTGATAGATATGCAAATTTTCAGGTTACATACTATTTTAGAAAGCCTTGTGCCAATGATATTGTGATTTTCAAAAGTCCGCCAGTCCTTCAGCAAGTAGGATACACTGATGATGACGTCTTTATAAAACGAGTTGTTGCCAAAGAAGGTGATATTGTGGAGGTGAGAATTACCACCCTCCTTTTTCCTACTATATGTTTTTACTTCCGGAATAATCCTTTTTATTATCTCTTGAAGTGTTTAGTTGGAAGGATTAAAATATGGTATTTGGTTGATGGCAGGTTCATGAAGGGAAGCTTATGGTTAATGGAGTTGTGAGAGGCGAAAATTTTATTCTCGAACCACCTTCATATGACATGTTGCCGATTGTAAGTGAATTGTAGAATGTTTCGTCATCACATTAGATTTCTTTGTTTCCATTGCTTTTTCTGTCCAAACCCCAAGTCAAGGATGATTATGCACTTTTGCCAAGTAGATATTTCACATGCACTCAGTTCATAAAGCTGTACCCACCTTTGACATCCAGTGTTTGGCTTAATACTTTATGATTTTGATTGTGCACATACTTATCCAATGCCTTGTAATGCAGCATGTGCCTGAGAATTCGGTTTTCGTGATGGGTGACAACCGTAATAATAGTTACGATTCACACATATGGTAAGGTCTTCTAATTTGATATGGTTTGGACTGAATCTTTTATTTCTTTTTCTTTCTTGCTTAATGTGAACTCTATTTCTCTAGGGGTCCCCTTCCTGCAAAGAATATAATAGGGAGATCAATATTTCGGTATTGGCCACCAAATAGGATTGGAGGCACAGTTATAGAGACCGGTTGTGCTATTGACAGGCAAGATACCAGTCCTGCACCTAAATGAACTGGTAACCAACTGATTCCAGCAATTGATTTGCAAGTTGTATCATTGAGTTTTCTTTGCTTCTTCTCACATAATTTCTTGTGGGTCCTTAAACCACCATTATTTATTTCTTAGAGGGAGACCAAACCCTTTTTATGTGGTGGATATTTTTGAATGTTTGACTGCCTCAATTCGCAATCAAATGTTCACATTGCAAGTGTACATTGTATATGTTATTACTTAAGATCCAATTAAATGTCGCAGACAAAAACCATAAACCTGACCCACTTCTCTTCTGTTGCTGAGTGCACAGGGTAAGGCAGAACTATAGAACCCTATACAAGACACTACTTTGGCTATGCTTGGGATTTTATGATGGGTTTTTTTTGAGGTGTTTTTTAAATTATGGGTTTTTGTTGTATTTTGGTGGGTTGTGTTTCGATATGATTTAACCATGAGTTTTGAGAAGTTTAAAACAGAATCCCCTTCGGGTATCATATTTTGGCCAAGTTTACTGCAATTTTCTTTTATTTATTTGTTTTAATCGCATCTTGTTATTCAATGTCAGCTCCAACAGTGTTTTGGATTAAAAGTTTCAATATGATAATTATAAATTCCATGTTTTTATTCAATGATATTTACATTATTCCTTCTCGAACATGATGGGTTTGTTTAGTATATATGGATCGGTACATTAAAATTTGCATTTCATGTGTTACCTTTCATGTTCGGTTACATAATTTATTAGAGAAAACAAGTACAAATTTGTCTTTCAGATCCAAGTGAATAGCCTTGCATGTAGTTAGAATCTCTAATATTTTTGTTTTCTAATCGAATTCATGTGTGATTAGAATGCTATTTTAGGGAACTGGGCATTTAATTATATATATCAAGTTTGTTTATTGTGGCCATAAAATGTCATTAAGTCATGATATACGTGCTGGATATATGGGTTCCAATATTTTTAGTAAGTTCTTGATATGGTTTCATCAAAAGTTGAAAATAGCATTATTTCTTCTTGATATTGACTTTTGAGTTTTGGAGTATATTTTGGTGATATGGCACTTTGATTAGAACCTGCAACAGTATAAAAACAAAGTTTAGGTTTTGAATACATGGCTCGTATCAAGCTCTTCCTTGTTTAATAAACGAGGTAGTAAATGAGAGATGAACATTATTTGCATCCCCTTTTTTACTAAGTACACCCCGTTAACCCTTTTAAAAGACACTAGAGTGGGATGTACTTAGTAAAAAATGGGGTGCAAATAATGTTCATTCATTGAGTTTTGACAAATTAATGCTTCTCTTGCTGTTATTTGTCACGTTTTTGTAAGTGGTATTTGTTTTAGACATGATTCCAAGGTTTTTGGTTTGAGTTTTTTGCTTAACTTTATTGTTAATTACAAGAAATTCAAGACAGTAAAGGGGAAACAGAGATTTCTTAATTTTCCTTGTTTCGAACCTTTGGTGACTCACATGTTTCTGGTATATTTGATATGATTAGATCGTTTTAGGATATTTATGATTTTGATGCTTATTGTATCATTAAAGTTAAGATTCATGATTTATGAATATGAGCATATGGAATAGCTTGTATGAATGGAAAATGTCATTAAAGTTGAAGAATTATTGGTTAATTGTAACATCTGTTACTTTATTCTTTAACTAAGCTTCTCAAACCCCATTATTGAATAAAAAATGACATGTAGCCCATCAATTTGCTACTCCAACAGGTTTATTCCATTAATTTAATTAATAGAATAATTTTATTTTCACTCTTTTATCTCATAATTCATTATTCAAAATTTATTGTTTTCATATAGATTCTATTGTTTTTAAAGCACAGTTTAGAATTCATTGTTTTAGTTCTGAATTCATTTGTTTTTGAAATTTCATTGAAAAAAGCAATGGAATTAAGATTTACCCTATAAAACTAATTGACAATGGATCTTGTTAAAGAGAATTTTATGTGTTTATTCTGAATATGTAAATTTTTCAAAAATCTAACATGCATTTTGAGAGTTAAAATGTTTTAAAACTTCGTTTAATAAGTAAAATGAAAATTTTTATAAGCCACAAGCAATAGATAAAACTCATGTTTTTAGGAAATGGGATGCGTTCTAATGCCGAGGTTATAGAAACTTTTATAGGCTCCTTTAGAGAATAAATTTATTGGGTTTCTGTTACAAAACTTGTTTTCAAGTTTGGCTTGGATTTAATCTTATATTAGGATCATGTTGTGTTGATTTTGGAACTTTAGTCAACAGTGTATAGAAACTAAAATTTGAATTTTAGGGATGAAGAAAGTCTTTTGAGCCTGCAAATGAAGTTGGCACTAAACTTATTGCCATTGATGAGACCTCTACATACAAGAGATTAGGTCATATTTCCATTGAAAGGATCATGGCAAATGATGCTAAAAGATCTTAATTTCATTGATATTTGGGTCCTATCAGTAACTGAATCATCAGAAAGTTCAAAGGGACAAAAGCAAAATCTAAGGTTTCATTTGGAAATCAAATATAAATTGTGAGAAAGGGCTGCCAAAATAAGGATGATCACACCAAAAAAGATAGGAAAAAATCCACCATAAAACAAAATAATGTTCTTAACTGCCTAGTCCACAATTTCATGGAACTCTAACAAAGTCACAAAATCAAAAATGTGTACATAAAACTATTAACACTTTTATAAAAAGGGTCATCAGATAGGAGCGAAAGACTATAAAGTTATAATAATCACAGAGATTATCAGCTGAACTATGCTTTAAGATCATCATCTGACCCTCATATATCGAAAATTCGCATAATTCATCAAATGCAGGCACAATTTGGATTTGATTAACAGATGAAAGAACAAAACATTGAATACAAAATGAAAATTTTCCTTCAGTTTCCCACAATTCCTGAGCAATCGAACAACCAAAGAAGAAGGAAAAAAAAAACCCTAAAACAATTGTGCAGAGACAAATCAAGAATGGAAAAAACGATGGCCTCATAGAGAAGATTAGGTCGATCGACACATTTGATTCAGACATATGCTTGTCATTAAAAAATGTGTATAATCATCGGCAATAAAAACTGGATCACAAAAATCAGTCCAAACACATGCAAAATACACAACAAAAGAAACAGAAAATGAGGAAAATTGCTCGGGTCGGACTCAGAATATGGGTGGTGATATATCAGGATGGTCGGCAAGGCCTAAGCCAATTACGACGAACGAGACCTTTCATATCAATTCGTCACTGTCCCTCACTTTCCTCCACAGAAAATTCATATATTAGCTCCAAAAACAAAAAACGAGAACGGAAAATCCAATCGGCTTTCGAAGGACTATAAACCAGATCGAATAGCGTACAAAAAATTTACAAACGGAAACACTGATTTGTAACCCAACACAGAGGAAGAAGAAGCCCCAACTTAGAGAATACACTGGAGGGAGGCCCAGAGGAAGAGCACGGAATTGTCCTTCACAGAGGTTCGTTAGCTGCCACTTATAAGGAGAGACTACGACTCCTAGAGATTGTAGGGTTTTGCCCCAAATACAGAAATACTAACGTACGCTAAAGTGCACGTTAACGGACGCGCTACGTTCGCTAAATAACTGGATCATTGAATGGACGGATGATATTAAAGTTAGGATAATGCTTGAGACCCCCAAAAAGTGACCCCAAAAGATCACCATTTAATGTGGAGCGTTGGATGTGAAGTGGGATCTACATGTGTGTTTTTAATCAATGGATATTTTAATGTCACGCAGATTTAGAAGACTTTTGGGGTTCAAATTTTGGACGTCTCTAGCATTGTCTTTAAAGTTAAACAAGGATAGGTTCAAGCCATTTAATTTTTTTTTTAATTTATTAAGAAATGACTTGGCCCTGATAACAATCTTTTCCTCTGTAAATCCTCAATACATATTAGCTGCTTTTTTATTTCAAATTTTTTAGAACTTTTAGCACCGTAAATGATAAAATGGGCTAGAGGATATCACCTATTGCTATCGGGCCAAGCATTATCAAACCGAGCTTTTTTTGGTTTTAGCATCCGTACGTTTTTTTATTGGATATTTGTCTCCCTTTTGTAATTTATTAGGGAATTAGCACAGTGTCGTTGTTGGTAATAGCGACACCTATTTGTATTAGTGATGCCGCTGTTACAAACAGCGGCTTAGTGAAAATTGCTTTAACCGCTGTTTGAAAGAGCGACACAGTGAGATTTGAACAGCGGCACCTCATATCTCAACAATGGCATCAAGGTGCCGCTTTTGATAGTAGCGGCTTGTTAGAATCCAAAGTAATGCCGCGGTTTAAGATGACGGCATCAAAGAATCCCAAGCAATGCCGCAATTATGAACAGCGGCATCTTTTGTCTATAAACCAAGCCAGAGGCACCCTCCCATATGCACAAACAAAAGAAGTCATACAAAGAGGGAGGGAGTGTTTGAGTTCAGTGGTTTCCAATAACCGTTAAGCAACTAAACGGTAATAATTTTTTGTTGATTTCTACTTGCATTCGTTTTTTGGTACGTATCTTATCTTATATTATGTTTAAATTTGTTAATTACGTATATTAAAAGATTTGTTAATGTTGAGTTGATTATTTTAATAGTTTTGATTTATTAATTTGTTAATTACGTATATTAAAAAACTCGTTGTCTTGATTAGTGTAATTTGTTTATGAATATTGTTTATAATTGTTAATGTTATAGTCATTATTTTAATTGAAATATTAAAATTATTTAAATTTGTTAATGTTATCTTGATTAGTGTAGTTTGTTTATGAATATTGTTTATAATTGTTAATGTTATCGTTATTATTGTAATTGGAATATTATAATTTTTTAAATTTGTTAATGTTGTCTTGATTAGTGTAGTTTGTATGTAAAAATAGTTTTGATTTGTTAATGTTGTCGTCATTATTTGAATTAGAATAATAAAATAGTTTAAATTTGTTACTGTTGACTTGATTAGTGTAGTTTGTATGTAAAAATAGTTTTGATTTGTTAATGTTGTCTTGATTAGTGTAGTTTGTTTATGAATATTGTTTATAATTATTAATGTTGTCGTCATTAATTTAATTACAATATTAAAATTGTTTAAATTTGTTAATGTTTATTTGATTATTTTATTTTGTATGAAAAAATAGTTTAGATTTATTAATGTTGTTATTAGTGTAGTTTGTTTATGAGTATTGTTTATTAATTGTTATTGTTCTGTTGATTATTTTAATTGGACTATTAACTTGATTATTTTAATTTGTATAAAAATATTGTAATACGAAGGTGATAATGACTTCACAGAGAAATCAAGATTTTCCATATGAATATGAGTACGATTACAGTCAATCTGCTCCTTGGGTTGATTGTACCCAGACAACTGGTGGAAGTTCTTCTTCACAACATCAATTACCGGAAGTTAATGTAACATTGATCCCAGAAATGTGTGGCAGCGAAAACACCAATAATTTTGAGGAGGCAATTGATGTAACAACTGGTGTTAGCAAGGCACACGAAGTCATACAGTCTTGGGGATCAAGCTGAAGAACAGAGTTGTTCATTTAACATGTGGATGTTGTATCATCGTCCACGTTCGCATGTTATTGCTTGTTGTTCCACAAACCACGTAGAATATGAGTAGTATGTAGAGTCGTACTTCACTTCCGTTTCGTACCTGGCTTCCTAAGCACCGACTTTCCATCCAATACCAAATGAAATGGGGTGGCTCATATATAATGGGTCATTGCTAACACCAGACATGGAACTTCGACGATCAGCAAAGGGTCGACCAAGATCAACACGATTGACTAATGAGATGGATATGCATGAAGGAAGTTCACACTACAAATGTAGTGTCTGTGGTCAAACAGGACATAACAGGAAATCACAAGAATCCAGGGGTTGAAGTAGTTATGTTTTTAATTTGATAGCTATTTGATTATGTACGTGTAAAAATGTTTGTAATTTGACAATGTAATTTGAAGTAGTTATGTTTTTAATTTGATAGCTATTTGACTATATACTGTGTATTGTGTAGGATGGAATTTTTGACCGCTTTCACAGTTATTGTTCACCATGGTGGTTTCATGGTCAACAATAATCGCGAATACAAATTTGGGTCAGTGGATATTATCAAGATTTGTAAAATTGAGGAATTGAGCAAAGTAGATTGTTGGCTTTATGTGGAAAATGGGCTTAGTATTAGTACTGCATTTTCGCAGTTGAAATATCTTAGACATAGTCAACCTATTTCGTTTGGTCTTGTTGACCTTATAGAAGAAGTTGACTACTATGATATGGCAATCGTTGGTGCGGCACATGGAGAAGTTCATCTTTATATGTGCCACCATGCTGTTGACTTGAGTGAAGACAATGATGACAATGCATATCGTACTCCTGCAATTATCCCCAACGATTACACAGAACTTTTTGAGGTAACAACTATTTAAATATGAGCTTTTATTTGTCTAGTTTTTTATTTTATAATTAATTTAATTTTTTGTTCCTTGTAGGTTGTCGAATCTTCTGCAAGAGGACGATCAGGAGATGCGATTATGAAATTAATGGCAAAGCAAGGATCAGGAAAGAAGAATATTGGTTGATGTATCGAAAAGGCCGCTATGTCTGTAATGCATACAGTCCATATGAGTCGAAATAAAATATGTAATAATATAAACATAATGGATGACTCTAGCTTAGAAGTTAAGCATTTGAAGATAATATTGTTATGCTAACATTTTTTCAAACTAAAATATGTAATAATATAAACATAATGACTCTAGCGCCCCATCCTCCGCCTAGTATTCAGACTCCATATGGTTGGGGCAGAAAATGGAGCTGAGGCAGAAAATGGACCAACACCAGAATATGAACCAACCTCATATTGACTGTGCTGTGAAGTAGGAGCCCAACCTCCTCTCACTCTAGCACCACGTGCAGGCTCTACTGGATCTGCTGGCTGGTGAAGATGATGTCCCTCTCCCAGCACATCTAGAATATCTCGACATGTCGTGAACCAACCATGTGCTATAACAGAAGTGGCATCAGAAATAGCATTAGCCATAGCAGCACTAGCAATCCTAGCCCCCTCCGCTGCAAAATGAGCCTACATATGAATAATAGCTAATTAGGAAACCATAAAATATATGAAAATATAAGAAACCTCTTATATTTAAAAATGCATAAATAATAAATTCCTTAAATACATACAACTCGATGTAGCCTACTAATGTGAGGCTTGTACTCTAGCTGTGGAATAACTAGAGTTTCTGTTGGAGGACTAACGAATATGCGCATGGTAGCTGTATACCACCGCATATAGTCATCCAAACCTAAGTTTGCGATGCGCTCCTATACGACTAGGTCATGTCGCTGGTCCCACTATTGTACCCACGCTGCATTCTCGTCAACCCAATTCACATCGCTCCGTCCTCTCCTCAACTCGTGCAAAGTAGCACTCGCATCCACTGGCTCTGGAATATGCTGAAATAGTCCAAACTGTTGCATGACACGATCATGGCAATGATGCTCAACCATCTCATAGCATATGAGCGGTACAACCGACGCCTAAATATGGAATCCCTCAACACACACCTATGGCGTCGTAGAAAGTCGTTCCTCTGTGTATGGCATCCACACAACCTGTCGTATAAAATAAGTATAAGATATGTACCCCACAAGTTTTTATATACTTAGCAATTATAATAAATTATGGTTATTACCTGATGAGGCCCCTAACTATCAAGTTTAGCTCTAGCAAACGAAACCACAGTGGTGAAATTATTCTTGAAAGTCTGATCCCCACTCCAAATAGCACCTAGCGGAGGCAAAGGTTCGTCGAGTCCATGTACGACATGCCTAACAATCTCTGGGCGACATAGATGTAGTTGCTCCCATGACCATAACTACAAAATATATAAAGTGTCACGCATAAAATTTGCGAACATAACAGCAAACAAAATTACGAACATAACTTCGAAACATAATAATTAATACTAACCTGTAGTAACGTTGCACATCCACCCATCCCTCTTGCTCCACTCATAGAAGCTCGACAAAGATTTCGATATAAAACTGCTACAATGGCTGCTCCCCAGCTATACGTACTAGTCTGCTTAAAGTCCTCCAATAGCGACAGATAGTGAAGTGAAACGCTATCGCCATTTGTGCTCGTGAACAACAAACTCCCAAAAAAGGCCCAAATATAGGCTCGAGCATACTGTCGTAATACATCTTCTCCAGCTCCATCAAAAGGTGGACTGTGATGACCAAAATTATCAGAAAGCCACGATAATTGAACAGAGGCACCCTGTCGATGCATGACGTCATCCCATTGCTCAACCACATGTCCAATGACAGCACAACCATCCACTCTCAGCCCTAATAACAAACCTACATCCTGAAGAGTGATTGTCATCTCACCGCAACGAAGATGAAATGTGTGCGTCTCGCTCCTCCATCGCACAACTAATGCCGTAAGTAGTCCATGGTCAATCCTGATATGACCAACCTGGGTGATCCCAAAAAAACTTGCCTCGATCACAAATGGCTTAACACGTGCGTCTAAATCCCAGAACACATGGTGCCTAAACGCGATAGCTTGTCTACCATCATCATAAATATATATATATAAACTTAAAATAAATCGTAATAGAATTAAATTAGAAAAAAATGAACATTATGCTCCAAGTCCTCTAACCTGACCACTCCAAACATCCTTTGATCTATGATCAGCCTGCATATACAAAATAGATCCATCTACTGGACCAAGATTCTGGCCTCTCGTGACCATAGGTACGGATCGAAATGTCGAACAACCTCCACGTGTGCGTGCCATACAAAAAAACTATACAAGAATAATATATGTAAGTTTATTAAATTATGTTATTCCTTTAACTTTAGCCTAATTAGGATCATTAATAAAGGACTACAAGCAAAAAAAACATTTGAAATTGATGGGCCAATCTTGTCCTCTTTTTGTCTTATGATTCCAACATATATACTATTGTTGCTTCAATGCCACTCACCACCTTACATAATAATTACTAAAAATGACCATTTCTTTTGTCAAGCTTCATATACACACACATATATACAAAGTTTTTATCTTCCAGTGATTGAGACCTGACACATTTTCCAAACAAATCAATGACTCCATACAAACCAAAAGCTTCATTTGGTGTCTAATATTATATAACTTCACATGTTCAAATTTTCTCAGGTTCTAAATTACCATTGCTCCAAAGTTAAAGGTCAAGAACTGTTAAAGGTTTGATTGAAAGTCTATTTTTTTATTCTCTCTCAAGGAGGCAATATATAAGATACAATTAATCACCAATCAGTGATTCACGGGTATCAATTTTCCTTTGATTAAGGAAACAGGAAATCAATCATATCATAAGATAATATTATGTTGACTTGTTTAACAATTTCCCTTTGATTGAGGAAACAGGAAATCAATAAGAGAATATTATGTTGACTTGTTTAACACCCCCTCTCAAGTTGGTGCGTAGATATCTACTAAGCCCAACTTGTCCAACGAGTCATGAAATACCCTCGTAGATACGGCATGAGTTAGAACATCTGCTAATTGTTGATCTGATTTTACGAATGGAATCTCCACCAACTTATCTTCTAGTTTCTCCTTGATGAAGTGCCGATCTACCTCAACATGTTTAGTACGGTCATGTTGTACTGGATTATCTGCTATCTCCCTCGCTGCTTGATTGTCACAATATAGGTGCATTGGTTCTTTTGGCTTGAACCCAATTTCAGTGAGCAAAATCCTAAGCCACAAAAGTTCACAAATCCCTTGCGCCATCCCCCTATACTCAGCTTCTGCGGAGGACCAAGCCACTACATTCTGCTTTTTGCTTCTCCATGTCACCAAGTTGCCTGCCACGAATGTAAAGTAACCAGACGTAGACCGTCGATTAACAACGTTACCAGCCCAGTCTGCATCCGTGTACCCTTCTCCTTTCACATGACCATGTTTTCGGAAACATAATCCTTTGCCCGGGCTTCCCTTCAAATAACTCAGAATATGAGTAACTGCTTCCATGTGATCTTCACTTGGTGCATGCATGAACTGACTGACAACACTCACCGCATATGCAATATCGGGTCTCGTCAATGATAAATAGATCAACTTTCCTACCAACTTCTGATATCTTTCTTTGTTTGTAGGAATTTGATCCTCGTAAATACCCAGGTGATGATTTTGCACAATTGGAGTATCAGCCGGCTTGCATGCAAGCATACCAGTTTCGGACAGAAGGTCCAAAACATACTTCCGTTGTGATAGACAAATTCCCTTACGAGAGCGTGCAACTTCAATACCCAAGAAGTACTTGAGTCCTCCTAGGTCTTTCATCTCAAACTCTGACGAAAGGTGCTTTTGCAATCTCTCAATTTCTTGTACATCATCTCCTGTGACAATCATATCATCAACATATATGATAAGCAAGGTTACTTTCTTACCATTATGTTTGATGAATAGTGTATGGTCTGAGTTTCCTTGCCGATATCCATATTTCTTCATAGCTTGTGTAAACCTCCCAAACCACGCTCTGGGTGATTGTTTGAGGCCATATAACGCCTTATGAAGCCTGCAAGCTTTTCCTTTTGAATCAGGGACACCGAATCCTGGTGGAAAATCCATGTACACTTCTTCTTGTAGGTCTCCATGTAGGAAGGCATTTTTTACATCAAACTGTTTAAGAGGCCAATCAAAATTAGCAGCCAAAGACAATAAAACTCGAATAGTATTCATTTTTGCAACAGGAGCAAAAGTTTCCTGATAATCGACTCCGAAAGTCTGTGTGTAGCCCTTAGCTACCAGTCTGGCTTTGAACCGATCAACTGACCCATCTGCTTTGTGTTTAACTGTGAACACCCATTTGCAACCTACAGCTTGCTTACCCGAAGGAAGAGAAACTACACTCCAAGTTCTATTCTTCATTAAGGCCTCCATCTCTACTCTCATTGCTGCAGTCCATCGTGGGTCTTGTAAAGCTTCTTCCACCCTTGTAGGAATTTTTATTGCATCAATCTGGTGAACTAAAGCACAATACGATGGTGGTAATCGGTGAGTAGATACATAGTTTGTAATGGAATACTTTACTTTCTCCTCCGGAGAATACTTCTCAGGTGGTTTCCCACGATTTTTTCGAGGAGGTAACACATATGTACTTTCTACAGGACCACAATTGTAACAAGTTTCAGGGTCAGGGATACTTACCTCCGGGATATTTGTAGGACTAGCAGATCTTGGAGGTGATACTGGAGGAGGGGTTTTTTGTGCTTCATCTGCTGCACACGGCACTGCATGCAGAGTCCCTGATGCTGTAGTCTCAGCTTCATGCACTACGTCAGGCACGGTCACTGCGTCAAGCATACTCACAGTTTCAATCTCAGTTGTGGGTTCTTCTAACACTGTACCGAACTGACCATAACCCTCATCATGAGATTGAGGCTCCCCTGAGGATCATGGTTGGTTCGGGTAGGGGGAAAAAATAATTAATCCTCGGAGAACGTAATGTCCATTGAGACATACATGTGACGAGAGGAAGGATGATAGCATCGGTACCCCTTCTGTTGGGGACTAAATCCAAGGAATACACACCGCATCGCACAGGGATCTAGTTTACTTCGTTGATTCTTGGGTAAGTGCACATAAGCAACGCAACCAAAAACTCGAGGTTCTAAAGTTAAAGAAGAGCAAATAGAGACATGATCAGCCAATGTTGCCAAAGGCGTTCGAAAATCTAGAACTTTGGAAGGCATCCGATTCATGAGGTAGACTGCGTAGGTGACGGCATAACTCCAATATGTTTGGGGAACACTTGCACCAATCAACAGTGCTCGTGTGGTTTCAAGGATATTTCGATTTTTCCGTTCAGCAATCCCGTTTTGCTGTGGGGTTTGAGGGCATGTAGTCTCATGAAGTATGCCTTTGTCCTGGAAAAAATTAACAAGGTCACAATTTATATACTCACCACCATTATCGGAACGAAGCACCTTGATGGGGAGTGAATATTGGTTTTGAACCATGTAATAGAAAGCTTTGAATATGCCACTGACATCGCTCTTATTTTTCATCATATAGATCCAAGTCATCCTAGTGCAATCATCCACAAAGGTGATAAACCACCGAATTCCAGACAAAGTAGTAACCGGTGACGGTCCCCACACATCAGAGTGAATTAATTCAAAAGGAATAACTCGTTTATTAAAACTGATAGGATAATTAGTACGATGACTCTTGGCCAACTTGCAGACATTACAATCTAAAGAAGACTCTGAAATATTCTGAAATAACTTAGGTAATAATTTCCGTAAATATCCAAATGATGCATGACCCAACCTTCTATGCCAGAGCCGGATGTTTTTGACACCGGCATTATCACTACCTTGGACTTGATAAGCACGCCCTGAAGTAATATCCTCCACGTAATACAACCCCCTCCGTTTAGTACCACGCCCAATGATCTCCTGAGTCCGAATATCCTGGAGTAAGCAAAACGTAGGAAACATCAGTACAACACAATTTAACTGAGTAGTTACTTGTCCTACAGACAACAAATTACTGGATAATGCAGGTACAAGTAAGCAATTGTGTAGAGAAAGAGTATGAGTAAGGGCTACAGAACCCGCTGCAGTGACAGGGATAACACTGCCACTTGCTGTAATAATACTATCTCGAGGAGGATGAATTGTGGAATTCAAAAAAGCCGGATTATATGTCATGTGGTCTGTAGCACCAGAGTCAATAATCCATCCTGTATCACGGGCTGCAGAGATAGTTAGGGCAGTGCCCATATTACCTATATCACGGTTGTCATCTCCTTCGGAAATCATGCTGAGGAGAGATAATTCAGAATTGAGACCATCTATCTCGACAGCTGTTGAATTTGAGTGGCCGGTTGCTATGGCTGCCAGTCCTGAGCTATTTTTTGCTGGATTTGTTCGCTTGTTACCCTTCCCTCGATTTTGCTTTCTTCGTTCAAGGAACCACTCTGGGTACCCATGAATTTCAAAGCAGGTTTCTTTAGTATGTCGAGTTCCATGGCAGTGGCTACATTTAAGCTTGTCCTTTTCGGCTTCTTCTGAGTCACGTAGAGGCCGAGAGGTGTCTTTAGGAAAAGACTTGGTAACCATGGCCACGGATGAACTACTCTATTTACCTCCAAGCATAGTTATCTGTCTTTGTGCTTCTCGTCGGACTGTATTGAAGCACTCCTCAATCTTCGGGATTGACTTCATCCTGAGAAGATCACTCCGGATTGAGTCAAAGCCGTCATCTAGTCCTGCAAGGAAATCATATACTCGTTCTTGTTGGATCTCTTCTTTCCGGGTTTTTATGTCGGCTGCACACACCATCTTGTTGGGACGTCGCTTATCAATTTCCTGCCAGACTCCCTTTAATTCTGCAAAATAGAGATTTACCTGGCGGCCCGCTTGCCGTGTCCTTGTTGCTTTACAACGTAGTTCATAGTATTGAGATTCATCCTCACCATCATAGAACATCTGAGAGACGCTATCCCATATCTCTTTTGCTGTTGGAAGTTCAATAAACAACCCAAGTATGTGTTGTTCCATGGTCCTCAATAACCATCCACGTACAATGGCATCCTCTGTTCGCCATCGCAAATAGCCAGGGTCCTTCTCGTCAACCAATTTTGTATGACCAGTGAGATACCCAAGCTTGTTTTGGCTTGCTGCATGGACCTCCATCATCCTCGACCAGATTTTGAAGTTTGTATCACCTAATCTGAAGCCAAACGCAGTCAAGTTGGTGGATTCAAGAGGCCCGTTTGAACTACTCATTGTTTCATTAGAACCAGTCATCATGGTAGTTGGAATGGTTAGTGGAAGTACTCCACTGTCATCTGTCATGTCTCTTGTCTTGAGACACTACAGACTATTATGGTTTGGGTTAAGAAGAATGAAGAAGACGAAGTGGACGGCGAGGGTTAAAGGACGCCTCTGATACCATGTTAAAGGTTTGATTGAAAGTCTGTTTTTTTATTCTCTCTCAAGGAGGCAATATATAAGATACAATTAATCACCAATCAGTGATTCACGGGTATCAATTTTCCTTTGATTAAGGAAACAGGAAATCAATCATATAATAAGATAATATTATGTTGACTTGTTTAACAATTTCCCTTTGATTGAGGAAACAGGAAATCAATAAGAGAATATTATGTTGACTTGTTTAACAAGAACCACAAAGGCATACTGTCAATTACGCATTCTCCTCTTCTAAATTATTTTTATCACTTCCATCAAAACAATATTTGTAAAAATGGAGGAAAACCATAAGATGAACAATGAAGGATAACCATAAAAATATTTTGTGCATATTGCCATACATTTGATGAAAATATTCATCATATTACCGGGGTAGAGCTGGAAGTGCGGAAATGGACGTCTGGAGGTGGAGCAATGGTCGACGACGACGGTGGGGAGGTCGGAACCAACACTCGACGACGAAGTGTGGGTGGGTGTGCGGCACGGTTGCTGTAGACGATTATGTGTAAAATGAAGCCCTATTGTCGCTGGTTGCACGATTTTGTTTTACACGTGTGCCGCGGTTTGCAATAGAGGCATTCATGTGCCGTCATTGAAAAAAGGGTCCTTTATAATTGAATTGAAGCCGCCGTTTAAAGAAGCGACTTCTATTAAAACAAAAGGTTGTCGTGGTTTGTAACCGCGGCACCACTAAAAACAAATAAAGCCGCTGTTTGTAACAGCGGCATCACTAAAGACAAATAGGTGTCGTTATTACCAACAGCGGAACGATGTTAGTTCTCTAATAAATTACAAAGGGAAGACAAATACCCAATAAAAAAAAAACGTACAGATGCTAAAACAAAAAAAAAAAACTCAATAAACCTGTGATAATTTTTTGAGAAATTTTATCTACGCACAACAAAAATACTATATTTACACAATTTTTTGAACATGATAAGTTTACGTCAAAAAATTATAAGTTTATACACAAAATTATAGTGAAAAGATCAATTTACCCTTGATGTGTTTAGGGTAAATTATCTTTTGTTATCAAATCCATCATATTTCGCATCATCCCAGTCAACCCAACCATCGTTATTTTGTGGAGCCACCCCTTCTCCAACACTACTTTCCTTCTTATCTTTCGTGTCCCAATCATCCCAAGAGCTTGAGCAATGAGAGTTATAAAATGCCCACTCGATGAGTACTGTCCACCAGCGGGAGAATTCCTGCAGCCTTTGGTCTCCTGTTTAAACATCGGAGACTTTCACATCTACTGTTACTATGTTCTTGTTTGCTGGGATAAAGCCGAATCCTTGGACCGGGTTATTATTTCATTATTTGCTCTGTCTTGTCGTAGCATCACTCCATAACATTCCCATTGTCACTTGTGAGTGTCAACTCAGAATTCTAGCTTGAAATTTTTATGGATTTGGATATTTAAACCCCCTATTTTGAACCCCCTCCCCACCTTAGACTGTCATTTCATTTCATGTCATGTCCCTCTCTCACATATATATATATATATATATATATATATATATATATATATATATATTTATGATATATATATATACATATACTAAACATATATATATACATATATTAAAGAAAAAGATCACATTCTTAATTGTATTTTTTTCACCCATTTTTTTTATTAATTTAAATGTTTTGATTTTGATTAATATTTTTGGTTTTTATTAATTTATTATTTTCCTTTTTAATTTTTCTATAAATAAAAGATAAATTATATTTTTTATTATTAATTTAATAATTTTTCAAGACAGGCAATAATTTATTCAAGTACATGAATAAAATTTTCGGAAGATTTGATGAATCCATATGAGTGCATGTACGCATCGAATCGTTCCGCATACGGAGTAGCCCATGCAGCTGCGTAAGTATGCCTACAGTGAACCCATTCAGGAGTGATGGGAGGCATTGGATAATCCATTGTCAAACCAACTTTGACGTAGTGATTACCATTTAAGTGTCGTATAGCGATGGCAACGCGCTGATAGGGTGGTGGAAGAGCTGTACGTAGTGGTAGATATGTCCAACTCTCTGCATGATGAAGAACATGCAATATCACATTGTATGCAGAAGCAATCAATAGACCCATGTCTGGAATTGTCATCCAATGCTCAAATGGTGCTGCAACATCATCTCGAAAAAAGTTCAGTGAGTGTTTAACATTGTATGCCCTCTCTTCATTACCAAGTATTTCAACATATTGTTTCCAAAATGCGTCCAATTCTGCCATTAGGTTATACCAGACATTGGGCCATTCACCTTCCCCATGACTAAGACACACAGCTATCGATCGAAAGCCGTAATTTCCATCAGCTTTTACATCTTGTACTTCCCTAATGTAAGGATGCAGTATAGCTGGAAACTGATCAACCCGTACCTATTGGTCTTATATGTCGCATCCATCAACAACACATGCGAGAATGCATGCAATTGATCTAGAGAGCCAGGATGTGCGAAGAACAAATCTTCGACCTCATTGGTTGTATGGTTTACCCGATAATCGAAAAAGCATTCATGGTCGTTGAGGAATGAGAACACAACTTGCATATGTGATTGACTCGATCTCTCAGCGGTATTGTGCTTCTTGCATGCATTGGATCTCGCTTTTTCAACTTCTTCAATATGCCCCGTGACTTGGCATTTTGCGTAGATATGTCAACCATAATTTGAATTTCAGATTCAGAAAGCCGATAGGGGTATGGATGTCCCTCCATATATGATGCAGGATCATGATTATGCTCCGCACACACCACCTCCACCATCCAATCATCGTCTAGCTTCATTTTCCTCCCTCTCAATTTAAACGGACATTCTATTTTTTTTTGTGTCAGTCTGCTTCGTTGAGGGTTTCTTGCTTTGGTAATTGCCACGCGATCACATTTAAACTGCAATCTGTATTTTTTATCGAACCCACCAAGATCTGATCCCTAAATAATGATGATATATCCCAATTTGCGTCCGATTTGTTGGACCCAATCGATCAACGATTGTCATAATTTGAACACCTGATAATGTGTTAGTTCTTATTAGAAATTTACTAATATTCATTCAACATAACAAAAGAACTCATATTTTGATTGACTAAAACATTATACCATATCAGTTTCAAATTCACATCTATTGTCAACTTTGATATTATCTGTCATCTCGTCCGCATGTTCGTCTTCTTGCTTTATTCCGACTGAGATAAAATCACCCTATCAATAATATAATTTACACTGAGTATGTGTAGAAAAACATTAAATACAAATATTTACTTAAAATACACTAAATAAAAAATATTTACTTAAAAATATTAAATCAATATCTGTATTTACATGTTCACTTGAACTGTTTGGCAAGTGGTAGTCGAAAAGATCGCTCAAGTAATCCATATCCTGATATCCACAATAGATCTCGGTTGCACTTCTTTGGGATGCTGGTACGGTTCTATAAGTTGTTGTTGTCCCTTCTTTTAGTTCAATTCTTTACTGGTGGATATACACATAGAAAGAAAGAGATGCATATAGGTGGATATGAGAGAGATGAGAAACTGCCAAGATTCTCATAAGCATGCTCATGAATAGTATAAATCAGGGTTTAGGATTTAGGCATGCTCATAAAGGTGATAGAGGACTCTTGTATCACATGCAAAATGTGACAACGGTTATGCTTTGAGAATCTTGACATGCACAAACCGACAAGAGTACAAGAGCACATCAAAATATATGCAACCCAATTTTTATATACAAACAATACCATGGAGTGATGCTACGACAAGACCTTTTGTTCAATCTTTTGAGAGGCCATTGCCATGACCCCTTTCATAAATGCCCCATATCGTTTGTCCATCCTCTGTCCATCCTCTGTTACTTTTGCAGTGACGAACAGTTACATTTAATATTATTATTTTTAATTAGTGATTTAAAAGATGAAGGGTAATGTCATTCTATACAAAAATATTTATATAAACAACAAAAAAAAATAAAAAAGTGATGTAAGGATAATATTTTTATAATACGTAGATAAAATTTCCTTAATTTTTTTTTGAAACTCTGGATTGAACCGTGATATCAAAGTGATACACATTCTCCTTACCACTCCAATTAATGACTCAGATATAAACCTATATTAATTTTGATCACAGTTGAATTAGTTTTCTAATTGGGCAAAATTTTAGTAACAGGCTTGCTCTACGGAATACAGATATCACTTCTTCTGGCTCAAAGGGTACAGAGAGTTGGTACAGTCCGTCCAGGAATTGCTCACACTGAATCCCCTGCCTCTACCCTTACCTATATAACAAAAATCAAAATGCCGTTTCGATGTATGACGGCCACATCCCCAACTTGAATGAACCCTAGCAAATTTACATTAAAAATAACATTTTCACCTGTAATGCAGTTAACTATCATCTACAAGTTCAAAGGAATCAATCAAGAATTTTCTTGCAAAAAACTGAGTAAAAAGCAATAGAAACCATTCTAAACAGTGGAAGAAAAGAGAGAGTATGAAAATACCAAAAGTCCTATCTACCTGCGTTATCAACCCAGCTATATTTCCAAGCAAGCACTAAATTTACATTCTACATGACACAAACAATGTTACAAATACCATCTGAATCCACGCTTCCCGTATTGTAAACATATATTCCATTTGGATTCTCACATTGCCATCCTAACTAATTGTGTGGCCATTCTCTGACGACTCACTCTGAATCCAAAGAAAGCAATAGAATAGATGACCCTACAACAAGCTTCTTTTAAGCTCAGCTTCTGTCAAGTCTACTTATATCTCCTAGGCCGCGTGAATCCACCGTTGACAGAATCTGTGGCATTGACATACCCACAGAGACAACAATTTCTGCAACCAAATAGCAGGTTGATGATAAGAAGACTGCAACAATAATATACATTTTCCTCCGTCAATGCACTTTTGATTTGTGGCTAATCATTTGTGCACATGTTGGACATTCACGGCATTCCAAATCTAATAAATGAAGAAATTCTTGCCGTGCAAAGATATTAAAGCTGTCCAGTTTTATGTACCAGATATAGCACAATATGCTAATTAAATCCCCTAACGATGATGGTGATCCTAGTTTGGGTCTCACTACTTAAGATGCTGCTACATGTTAACAGGACCTAAACAATTAGAGCAACAGGGAACATTCTACTACATCCTGCCTAAACAACTCATAAAGTCTCAATGAAGTAATCAAATTCCTTACCTATGCCTTCCCGGACAGAAAGGTTTGGTCTAATAACATCCTTAGTATTAACCAAAAATATATCACCGATATAAAGATGATTTGTGGGAACATACACACAGCATAGCTCCTCATCTCCAGAATAATTCTGCAGTGTTCAAAAAAAAAGTTTCAATTGTTAATAGCCATCTGAAATGTTAATCAATTTGTCGTTGATAAAAAATTTTATTTCTAAAAAGAAGTATTGATAATTTATTAAAGACATTAAATAGCTCACATACAAAATCTACATGCAGAACCACAAACCAGATTCTTCTAAGAAACAAGTTCAGGATTCTGCAAGCACGTAAAGGCAGAATATGGAGCATCTCTCTTGAAAGAATACATAATGCTCAATGGTGGGGCCACAATGACCTTGTCCCATTAATCAAATGTAAAACAGACATCAAATCAAAAGAAAAATCAGAGGTCAATGCCAAATACTACATTTTCCATCTCAACCTAATTCTCACAGCCACTAAAGTTTATGTTCTCAAAAGGGCAGGTGAAAACAAGGGAAATCTCTAAAATGTTCCATCAAGGTGCCGAAAGGAATGGCCACCCTACTATAACATATCTTTCACTTACAAGCCCTAAATACTTGGATAAATAAATAATCTAGAATAATGGACCACGAGTGGAATAGATAAGCTAATGGGAAAAGATGAGAAATTGCAAGATTATGGACTGACTGACAGAGTAAGCAATAATGTTCCTCAGAAATTAACTGTGCACAGCCCTAACACAAAAAAAAACTCACCACCAGATTCAGATAAAACCAAGCTTTAGATTTGGAGGTCGACACTAATCAATGGGGCAAACTGCAAAAGTGCTTAAAGCCCATAAGTGCAACTGATGCAAATAAGATTATATGCACATCAAGGCACGTGAGACTGAGACATCTATGGCTCAATAAAAGGGCAAACAACTCCTATGCACAAGGCCTCAGTAGTGGACGGGGTCGGGGATAAACAAGATGTACGCAACCTTCCCCTTGCATAGAGGCTGTTTTCGAGATTTGAACTTGTGACCTCTAAGTTGCACCTATGCAATTTAACCACTGGGCCACATGTTCGAATGTACATCTATGACTCAATAAAACAAAAAAATAAAAGGCAAGGGAGGGTGGGCGGAGCAGACCTGGAGAACAACGGATGAAGTGATGAACCCAAATGCATATTCACCAATACGAGGATGCCTTATGATGGCTACTTCCTTGAAAGCCTGAGTGTTCTGATCTGAAATTAAGAAGATGAGACGCAAATGTTAACTTCTCTTCCACCCAACACATTCAATTAGGAAAAGAAAATCAGCCAAAAATCTACCTGGTGATATGGCAGCACTGATTTGCTTGGAGGCATTGTATATGTGCCGAACAAGAGGCATCCTTTTGATAAACCACTCCCCTAGGCTCAAGACAGATGCACCCAACCATGATGACATGAACACCCCAACCAAAAAGATGAACGATATAGAAGTTACAAATCCCAGACCTAACCAGCGAGCAAAAATAAACATCAGTGACACGTGAGTATGAACTGTTGGATGTATCACCAGTATTCAAAACAATCAATTACCCAAAACTAGACAACAAAGAAGCAAATACATCACAGGAGGCACATTTATATTTCGTAGATGGTCAAAATTAGCGATGTGCTAACTATGGATGTCTAAAAACGAGCCCCATAGAAAACATCTTTTTCCTTTAGTTTGTAAATAGTGAACTTTGTATATCACTTAAAAAGTGTAAAATCTTAAGAGTCCAATGCTGTGCAATCCTCATCCACCAACTCCTGGCCATGGAGAGCAAATAACAGGTGAGTACAGGTAAAGTCATAGGATAGGGATTAGGGAATCTAGAAATGAGGGGTCAAGGAGTATGGAGGACAGCCAGCTGGTGCTTAATTGTATACAGCCACTGTTTAAAACAAATTAACCTATTAAGCTTCACATAGAGGTAATGTCTGATTCTAGAACTTCAGGATTTTATTTATATTTTTTTACCAGAGTAATGTCTATAGGTTTTCCATTTTATGTAGTAGAGGTGTTTTGATAATATAATTACGTGTAGAAATTTTGAAGTATCTATGATTATATTTTCTTTCCGCAGGCATAATTAAATATAAGTTAAAGTTAAACAACTCCCATGCACAAAGCTCCTGTAGTGGGCAGAGTATGAGAAAGACAGGATGTACACATACCTTACCATGAGGTGAAGCTGTTTTCAGGAATTGAACTTGTGATCACTAGGTTACAACCCTACAACTCTACCACTAGGGCACAGGCTCGCATGTTAATTAAATAAGGATAGGCCCTAAAGTTTATATATACTTGCATAGTTCTCTCATTTCCAGATCTTCATTGAGATCTTCATTGAGGGTTTGTTTATACTTTACAGGTAACATGCCAGTATTCTCTCCCATTGTTTCTCATCCCTTGTTTTATTTCTCCTATAGTGTACAACAGCCTTATGTAAATATTCACTGCCAGAGTAATTCATGCTACAATTACTGCATCACCGCCAAGGGTACCATGATGAAAACCAAGCTTTCCCGCTTGCTCAATGCTAGGAAAAGCTTTGGACAAAATTTTGCATATTGAATATAATGACTATTAAAACCAGAGGAGACCTCTCGGAATAATCATATCGCTATATGAGAATCCAGATCTGTGAGGCAACATTAAAAGGAAAAGAAAAAAGAAAAAAAAAACTTAACAGATGCAATATTTGCACTACACAGGCCAAAAAAAATGCATCCTGGATCTAAACTACCGTCTCAGTAGCATGAATTCTAAAAAAGTAACTGTGATATGCATAGTATACATTACCAACAAAAGAATTGGGACAGGACATGAGTAAAATTCTATTTAAGAGATATGCTTACCAAAAATATCAATTCCAAGTTGAGCATAGATTGGAGAGAAAAAGCCATCCACAAAGTGAATAAACCACCACGTTATATAGAACGTTATAGCTATTGGCAACAGGATGACACTGCAAAACAGCTAACAATAAGCAACTACCGCAGTAGCATTCAGAAAATTAAGTGGACTGTAAACAAAAAGACTGCAAACTACATGATGAAGAGGAAAGAGGCAAGTAGTAGTATATGCTATCTCATTAGAAATCAAAGGAACAGTGATGCAATACTACGGAACACAAAGTTACATATCAATTTTAAATGGTGTGGAACACAGTTCCGTTGGAACTGTTAATGACACCAGAGCCTCTTCAATTCACCGAAATATAAAATATCTAGTCATGCCCATTCAAGTGTTTTACAATGCCAGAGCAAAAGAAATAAAGCTCTAAGCACAGTCAATGTTTCCAAGATATCAAATTCTGCCTCAATTAAATAAAGACTAATTAAAGAGACATACCATATAGACCAACTAAGATAGTCTGCAACTCCCAGAGATAAGGGATCAGAGCGGTCATGCAAAATGACAAAGAGGTTCATGCATGACTGGGATAAAACAGAATAAAGCATCATATGTCTTACTTCACTTTGGAAAGTTAGGACGACCCAATAATTGAGTGAGGGAACCTATCGGTCCTATCCATCATTCCATCCTCAATTATCTATACTACAATAAATGATTTTATTGTTTCAAAGACAAATACTGTAGCAAATGATAACCAGAATTTTTTAAACATTTCATCCAAACAAGGGATCAAGGAGGTCTCTGGGTTATTGGGATGAAATTCCCTCCTCCATTCTCAATTTAATAGAGTTCTTTCGAGATGAAGATTTCTGTGAAGCCACTCCAAGGAATGAAATGAAAAAAATTCAAATATGAACTCTATGATTTGAAGATGGGGAAGAGGCATAACTCATAAGCGAGACAATAGCACAATATTTCATATCAACAGAGAAGAACGTAATATAAGAGCAAACTTTGTGCACGATTCACATATAGACACCAGAATACAATCGCAAGAAAGTGTACAAGATAAGATGGCAGGACTAGGAGCTAATCATCCTAGTTCAGAGCCATATTACATAACAATCATTCTGTACATAAATATGAAAAGCAATTTTCAAGCAGATACTAGTATCAATAATCTATTTATCCAATCGACAGGCAATAAACTGAGTAAAGAATCCAAAGATACAGTTAAGTTCATACAAAAGATAGGAGAATGGATCGCTCACCATCCAGACACAAACTTTTTTGAAGCCCAGCTCCTAATAACCATGTAAAAAGCCTGTACAATACAATATGAGAAGATATCAGAAAATACTTGTTAGGCACACCCATTTCCACAAACACACAAACATAAGTATTTAGTATGTTAAAAGACTTGTATGGCCGCAAGCAATGATTTTCGAACCAAATCTGTCGGGAGGCATATTTAATAGAAAGACTTAAATCAACCTATACAAGGGATAAAATTAAAGGGCAAACCAGTTCTAGGAAAATGAAGATATCCATGAAGACTAGATAGCTAAAACAGCGAGGCATCATCCATTTGGAAAACTCAGATAGAGATTGAATACAGAAAAGAAAATATCAGCCAGCCCTGATTTGCAGCCTACTGAAAATCCATAACATTTTTTATCTTACATTGACATTTGCCTGTTGGTATTGTGATCCTAAAAGGCTAAAACAAGAACCAGACAAAACATCTAGCTTCTAAATGTTATTAAGTCGCTTCAATGCATTTTGCATAATTGAATTAGATTTTTCCACAAGAATCCCACATGACAATAAATTGGCATATTATCATCCATTTCCTTTAAAATCCCAATAAAACGCCCACTAATTATGTAAGAATTTCATGTTAAGACGCAAAAGAAATTGTAATTGAAGTAGTTTCTAACCATGGTCTTTAATTAGCTAAATCAGACTCTTCTTAAACAGTTAAACAGCTACAAAAGCAACAGCACATCTCCCCGAACCTCTGAAAAGAATCAACGCTATCCTATGTTCAAGTGTAAAGTTAAAGCAGGTGGAGCTCCAACTTAAACTCCTCAACTAAGAACCTCAAAAATGACGCCATAATTAGCCATAAACGAAGCAGCAAACACAAAGATAATTACAAAATTCCGCGTAGTTCACCCCACTAAACAGTATAAAACCAAGTCAACGAACGAAAACATCAATCAGCAACCTAAAAGGCGCAAAAAATTAAAAAAAAATTTTCAAAATCCAGAATAATTCACCTCGCGCCCTGTGTGATGCGACGACGAGGAAGACGAGGAGGGTTGAGAGGCGGCGTCATCGTGAACGGAGTCGGCGACGGGAATGAGAAGCTCCCGATCTCTTTCTCTGTCTCTAGTGGCCATCACAATCGTCGATTTCTCATCGCCCATCCAAACCGACGCCACTGGTTGAATTCGCTTGACCACCGCGTCGTAGAAGAAAGGGCGCGTGGTGGTAGCAGCCACTAATTAAGATTAAAAGGACGGATTATTCAAAGCCAAATACGTTTGCTGATTTCTGTCCTTTGTGTTTTGTGATTTTAATATATTTAAAGACCTTCTTATTGTTGTTGACTTGTTGCTGGATTAGGTGATGAGCTGTCACCAATACATTTTTGAGTGCCAGTGCAACTGTTTATTGAAAGTTGAAAGGGTTATCTCTTATTCCGAGTAGTAACTTTACAATCATGGATGAGAACAAGAATTATCTGGTGGGGATTTTAAGCTACGCGGATTATTATAAGGGTCTTTTTAAATACACCCAATCTATTTATTATTTAAACCCACCTATACATAATTTGATTGACTGAAAAGTTTTGTTGACATTGATGTTTGTGCGTGTGTTATCTTCAATATAGTTTTTTGGATTATTTGACATGACAAGTGCTAAATATGTCAGGAGAATCTAATGTGATTTTTAATTTTTATTTATATTTTCTTTTCTTATCATTTTTTTATTGGCTCTTTCTTGCCTCCCCCACTTTCAATGGTTTCCTTTTCCTTTTCCTGCGCTACAATTGTATATTTTATAAGCAAATTGAGGATAATATGTTACTGATATGATATTGATTTTTCAATTATATGTTTTTATTTTTAGATAATTTACATCAGAGAGCGTGGAGGATTAAATTATATATAGTTTTATTCATTTAGTTGGTAATTATGTATCCTCTATTTTTTGTTAACAAAGTTAACGCAATCTGATTGAATTTTCGATTTTTCCCATTTTGTACGAGATAAAATTAAATAACACAAAAGTTTTGAATATTTAAAATAAATTTATTCAAATATATTAACACATATTACATTTCTAATCTTCCAACACAATGGTTTTGGAATGAAACCTAGGACGAATATACTGCATGTACGCATGAATTCGCTCCTCATACGGGGTAGCCCATGCAGTTGCGCAATCATGTTTGAAATGAACCCATTGAGGCATAATAGGAGGCATCGGGTAACCCTCTGTCAATGCAACCTGGACGTAGTGATTATTATTTACGTACCTGATAGTGATAGCAACATGTTGATACGACAGTGGTGGAGTAGATCGAAGTGGAAAATACGTGAAGCTCTGTGCAGCACTTAAAACGTGTAATATCACATTGAATTTTGAAGCAATCAAGAGACCAATGTCGGGCATAGTCATCCAATGCTCAATCGATGCTCCTCTATCTAATGCAAAGAAGTTCAGTGAGTTGTAAACACGAGTCCACTGATCATCACTGCCAAATTCATATCTTCTGCTGGTATGTATATTGCCAAGAACAACCATGTATATGTATATATAGATTAATGGTGTTAACCTTGAAGTTGTTGATGGAACTAAAGAGTTACACCCTTTTACAGAGAATATATTCTCTGCAAAAAAAAGTTACACCATTTTACAGAGAATATATTCTTTGTAACTAAATAGTTATACACTTTAACAGAGAATATATTCTCTTCAAACAGATAACACAGGACAAGACAAGACATGAGCATGCTTATCACTAGGCTAGGTAAAAAGTCAAGATTTTTATAAAATTTAATAATAAATTTGAAACAAAGCCCAAAGGCTTAAATATGTTTTGAAAACCCTAATCCAACTAAATTAAAACAGAATTAAAATCAAACATGTGAAAAAGTAAACTCTGAGCTTTGATTGCAAATATGAGGTACTAAACGAACTCGGATGGCCAATATGAGGTACTCCGACAAGGTATGGTTCGCCCGAAACGGAGCTCGTCAACAATTGCTAAAATACCGGTTACGTCCTTTTTTAATGACGACTATGTCCTTTAATATTACAATCAACAAAATTCCTCTTTGCATTAATTAGATTGCACAAATTAATTAACTCTGTGGTCATTTGTAAAAGAAAGTATAAAAAACACAAAAATAAAATAATATATAGAGACATGCAGATGATAGTGTAATGATAACATTGATGACTTTAATGCATAGAAATAGAGAAAGAGAGAGGATTTTAGTAGAGAGAGAGAAACAGCATTTGTTGACTTTTTTAACTTTTTTCTAGATAGATATAGGTACATGGTGGGTTTCAATAGCAACACCTTCATTAGAATCTCTCTATTTTTTAAACAAGTGAGACCTAAATTGTGGTCTTATTTATCATTTCACTTTTAACCCTCTTATTAAAAAGTGATTCGTATTTTAAATTGGTACCAAAAAATTCTTTGGATAAACATTAGCATTCAAGGTAGTAAAACGACTCAAATATCCTTAAAAAAATCATATTTTCTGATCATAAGATATATAGAAATTCTCTTACATGAATTAAAAGTGTTAATAAACTTTGTGAATTTATTTTTCAACTATATATGCAGCGAGTCTCACAATAAATATGTGGCGCCCACCGTTGTTGTATTTTATTTCAATCATTGATTGAAAACAAGTTCACAAAATTGATTTATAGAGGATATGACAATTTTATATATATTACCTTAATTGGAACACTGATAAGGTTAGGAGATGACACTTTTTTGAAACAAATGATTTGCAGACTACGGTTTTGAAGAATACGTCAAATAATTTTGATTATCAAGACCACAAGAGTTGAATTCATCGAAACTCAAAAGTAGTTTGGGAAAAAAATAATAAAGGATTATGTAGTCGAAGTCAACATGAACTTCCCCCATCTATGTTGTATTGTATTTGTACACAGAAACTCAAGTTGATTTCAGTCTTACCTACTTGAGTTTGAGGGGGGATGTTATGATATTATAGGATCTTTTATTGACTTAAGTTTAGGAATTGTTAAGATGACAGCTTTTTCCAATAGGTTGATTAGCATGATTACTTGATTATAGGAATTAGTGTTAATACGTTTCTATTTCTAGCTACATATCCCTTGTATAAAGATGTACATTGACATATTGCAATACACACAGAAAATTACCCAATATCTTTTGCATATCTTCTTCACTTAACAGAAACGTTTAGACTACGTGTTTAAAGTTTCCAAAATGATATGTGTACATAATTTTAGTGTCCATAATCTAGATTATGGATAATTATGGACATCAAAATTATGGACATGTAGTGCTTCCGTTAAAGTTTTGGATTTATGGGTTTTGTTGAATTTGCAAAAATATTTTGCAATCTAAAACTGTCTCAAGGCATATTCTAGAGCAAAATTTTAATTGATCAGATGTTGTTGCAGATTTTTTTTATCTAGAATAATACCATACAACCTTGTTAAGAACTGCATCATTAATATGTTTTAACAATGATGTTGTTCAAAAAATCGTCATTCTGCCAAATGGTGGTTTTCCTTTGGTTTCCAACATATCTCCTTAGTATGTCTTGTTTTCTTCAGTAGTTGCACCAAAGGTCATGTTTATTAACCTAGGACTTATATGATTCTCTATTGTTCTGAATTTGCTTGGGAGGTGATAACTTCTTTGACACAATCAGGGCAGATCCTTCATCAGCAAGGAAGTCAAAAATCACAATCCTCCTTTCCTCCTCAGCTCGAATAATAGATAATAATTCATTTAAGAACGACACCTCTTCCTTTCGAAGTACTTGTACTCAGACTTGGTCGAACTCCAAGTTGAGTCCAGTCAAGACTTTGTTATATATTCTTTCTGATGTCACAAATTTTAGCATCATTGCTACACCTCATCTTAATACTTTGATAGTAATCAAGTTCAAGCCATACACCATCAATTTAAGGTATTCTAATAATATGTAAGCGACATTGTACCTTGTTTTGTTGAATGAATCTTGGTTTTAATTTCATAAACCAAGACTATATCTTTGGCCGTGGTCAAAAGCATATAGTTCCCACTAATCTTTGGTTGCATCGAATACCAAAGCCATGACTTAATAAGAGAATCCTCTATGTCCCGAGTCTTAAATTTTAGTTTCCTTTGCTCGGTATGGGGCCTATCAGATGGCTAAGCTTTTCTTTCCTTTTTAATTTTGTTTGAACCACTTGAGACTAGACCATATAATTTTTTTCATTGAGACGGTAAGATGGTTGAATGATCTGAAGTTCATTATAAGGAGTTTGGGTTGGTTGATTAATCTAAGTTTGAGTAAGAATAGTGGTTTAACAAGTGCTAGACAATATAGAAAAAAAGGTATTTGAAGGCAATTAAGGCCTAAAATTAAAGGCAACTAAGGCTGAAAATAATGAGATTTCAATGGAAGGAAAAACACATATGCAGAAGAATGCTCAAAATGATCTATTTTGACTCAAATAAACCGAGTGATAGTGAATATAAGAAGAAATCAACAATTCTAAAGTTGTTCCGATACCATATAGATGAATATGAATAGAATTATTTGACTTGTATTTCTCTAAGGTATGAATTACAATTTATGGTAGGGTTGTGTATGATTTGATTAACTAGATCATTAAGGTCAAACCTCTAACCGGACTAGTAGTAACGGTTATATTTTATGAAACCAAAATCAATCCATAACCATCAAAACCGATGTAAACTAAATTACATAAAAATAGGAGTAAATCTCTCTATGAAAATTCAGAAACTAATGACATTACTTTAAAAATAAAGGAAACACCTAATTTATAATTGTACAATCTTAATTTAATCATTGACAAATCAAATCACAGTGAATCAAATCCTTGAGGATCTATCAACAAATTCTTATACAATACAATGCTTGGTTTGTTGTTAGACAAAATAATAGTATAAGATATTGTTCATACCGAGAATGACCTCCAGTCAGATGCTGACATGTGGCATTGAGAGACCTACAATTGACAATGATCAACCAATCTCCAACAGACACGTGGTAAGAGCAAGGAGATTTAGACTAATATTTATTCAATTTTGTCAGAAAATCTGGTGCTAGTTATCCTGAAATTTAGGAGGCAATTGTTGGAAATTAGTATTGTCCAAATGGCGATATTTGAAAACCTTAATCACACAATCTTTTCTATCAAACTAACCCACGAAAATGAAATTTTGTGGCAAGCCTGTAATATGTCTAATTTCATGCAACTTCCACATACCACCATTAGGAAACTTAATAGGTATCTCACCATTTCCCACAATGTCAAGAGCCTCATCATTCCTAATATAGGCCTTGCCATAGTTGTCGAATTTGTAATTATCGATAATACTCTAACTAGAAGTAGAGTGAAAAGATATTGCAGAATCTACTACCCAAGACTCCAGTGAGTTGTGTGCACTTAAGAATAATGTATCACTATTGACCTTTACCGCGACATTTGCTTTATTATTATTATCTTCCTTCAAAGCCTGTCAATCCCTTTTCAAATGTCCAGGCTTCCTATATTGTCAACAACCATCTGACCACTTTCCAAACTTAGACTTGTCTTGTCCCTTCCTAGACTGAGACCTTCCGCAGTTATTAGAAGTTTTGTTGGAAGATCTTCTATTTTCAGTATTGAGAGCTGAATCACTAGCCGACTCCCCATCACTGCTCCTCCTCGATTCTTCATTAAAAGGTGTAGAACGCACTTCCTTGTAGTCAAGACTTCTTTTTCCCATTGGAATTGTAGACATAATTCAAAGTAGTATCCCAATCATCAAGTCTCGATGTCAACAAGATCAAACACATCAAATGCTCTTCAAAGTTAATTCCTATTGACTGAAGTTTATCCAGAATTTATAGAACTTTTCCTTGACGACTGCAACAAGAACAACTATCTCAATAACTGAATCTGTTGTGCTGCGCTTGGTTTTTCAGATATCATTGATAGGATACTCATCAGCCCGACAATAGTAGTTTCATTGATAACGTGTCCACTTACACTCTTCGCAAGTATTAATCGCACTATCCCTAAAGCCTTATTACCAATCTTATCCCATTCAGCTCAACTCATACTAATTGGAACAATACCCTTTAGGGGCAACTCCAATCCCTAGTATTCAAGTAATTCGTGATTTATATTCTTCAATAATGAATCCATCAAACTTATCGACACCCTTAGCACTATCTCCACGCATTACTTCCACTCAAACGAAGATCACAATAGTTCAAGAACGTTGAACAAAACAACCCTAAGCTCCGATTCCACTTGTTGAGAGTTTAACCCTCTCCTAAATTAAATTTAGCAAAAATAATAGAGATAATAACTAATCTCAATACAAGATAATCAAAGGACAACCCAAATTAAAAGCACACAATCAAGCAATAACAAAGATAAAGAGTCATAGAGATTTATAGTGGTTCACTCGATCAATATGATTTAGCAGGCTATGTCCATTTTGTTGCTAGGCTCAACTAGATCATAAATCAAGAGTACAAACACCAAGAACTCTCTCTCATAAGGTCTAGCCACACTCTCTCTAACTCTTTTTAGAGAAACAAAATAATTAGAATTTAACTAACAATCTTATACAACTATCTATATATGTTTTTTCAGATTGTAGATTTCTAATAGCAGTCCAGATGCCTACTTGACCCGTCCGGATGGCAAGTGCTTTTAGGACTCGTACCTCAGCACATTTGTTCGAACAACACCACCTTTCCTCAAGCAGTAGTTCCAATAAGGGTATTTTGCCATAAATACACACCACACATCAAGGTATCCGAACGGCTACACCCCTCGTCTGAACAACACCTTTAGAAATAGCATATCTTGATACGAAATTTGTCTCCATACTCAACACGGCCCGCTCTTTCATAGACATCGAAATATTTTGATGCAATCCATGTGGATTGTGGGGTCAAATGTAGTGAAACTTGGAATAATGAATCCAATACATGGAACAATAAATGAGGCAAGCAGGTTTTGGCTTGCTGGAAAATGAGAGGAGCTGAGTGATAGAGACGTGCGCTATTGAGTTTAACATGGGAGTAGGACAGAAATGGCAACGAAAAAAAATAGGGTACTGGAACAAGATACATTTGTAATAATCAAATTTGTCAAGGGTAAAAATGTAAAATATCGCACCTATTTCGACGTTGGAAGTAGGTTGGACTTGATTGCGTCTCTGTTTGAAATAGCTGGCAGCTGCTTCTGCATTCGTCGCACAAAGATGCAATGGGGATCAACTTCAATGGCTGGCCAAACGCTTTTTTGGCCCATAAATATGGTGCAATCCAACGCGATCGGTTTGTTTGGTTGTGAACACAGTGCCAAACATATATTTTGACTGGATGAAAATTCTTTAATTCGGATGTAACCTTGTGTTGATAGTTTTGGAAACTTCCCACAAATGTAAAAACTATAGAGAAGAGAAAGTGAAAAAAAAACTGAACTTAATTTAGTAATATTAAACTATTTATTTATGGATGATGTGGAGATTCACTGTAAGAAGTATGAAAAAAAAAACGCTGGCTTGGTAGGAATCCCACATCAAAAACATGTGAGTGAAGATTCCATTTGGTTTATAAAGACAAACCCTCTTTTATTCTATCAACAAGGCCTTTTTCTTGTATTTAAATACCATTAAGTGAGAAGGCCCAAGGGAGAAAAAACTAAAAAAGTCATGCAGGCCCGATGTATTCACAGGAACCGATAAATCCAAAGCGGACAATATTGTCGGTCCCGATGTATCCACGGGAACCGACAAACCCAAAATGAACAATATTGTTGGTGTGAGTGGACTGAGAATCCCAAAACGGAAAACATTGTTGATGTGAATAGGTTAGAAATTTACATCATGATATCAAAGATCCAGATGGACATAGCCTCTGCTTCACTTGTTGGGTCTAGCTACTCTACCAACAAGGTCATTTCCTTGGGCTTAAGTACCATTAAGTGAGATGGCCCAAGGGAGAACAAAGCCGTGCGGGCCCTTTCCTTGGGCCTAAGCCTTTTCCTTGGATCTACGTACCATTACGTGAGACGACCCAAGGGAGAACAAAGTCGTGCGGACCCAATGTATACACGGAAATCGGTAAATCCATAGTAGACAATATTGTTGGTGTGAGTGGGCTGAAAATGTACATCATAACTGATATCAGTCTAAAAAAGATGTTATGTGAGCTTGCGAAGTGCACCCCTAATGCTCGTGGAAATATGCCAATCTAACTTGGGTGCAGCCAAAGCTTGAATTGGGCTAATGAATTTGTCACCTAACATGAATTATTCCATCAATATATAGAAAATAAATTATTTTACGAGAAATTTTATACTCTTTAAGAGTTTATTTTAATACTACTAGCACTCTAAGGCTCCGTTTGGGGTTTCATATAGAATAATATAATATTGCTATCCAACGTATAATTTAATCCTTGTATAAGAGAACTTACATCAATGTTTCTATAGTGATACAAGTAGGTGAAATATAGAGACAAACCAACAGATATGATAAAATATGGTATTGCATCAGAATCTCTTAAGAATCTAAAAAATACAGGATTTGTCCCGTGAGGCGACAGGACGAGCGCACCAAAAAATGAGTTTGAACTATTAAAATATTCAAACCTTTCCACTTTTGCATTCGGTCGCAATACACTTTCTCTCCGTCATCTCCGCGATACACTCTCTCTGTCCGCCTCTCATTCGCATCTCTGTTCGTCTCTACTTCGCAGCTCCTCGTCTCAAAGGTCTGCTTTCCCATTCATCCTTTGACTTCAACGCTTTATCAATTCCCTAGTTATTTCTATTGTACTTGATGATTATTCTTTCAAGGTCTTCTACTATTTGTGGGTTTTGTTTGTGGGGTTTCTCGGTCTTGTTGATATCTTGATTATTGACCTCCCATGCATGGATGATAGGGTGGAATGGAATGAATCAGGCTTATAGGGTGGAATGGAATGAATCAAAGTCTGACTTTTATTGTTCATGTCGTCTATTTGAATATAGAGGTTATCTTTGCAGACATGCTATTGTTGTTCTCCAAATAAAATGTTATCTTTGCAGACATGCTAAGTTTCTATGACATTCAATGTTAATTTTTTTCATATATGGATCCTCCAAGGACTGGTAATTGTTTCTTTGATTTTATGCTAGATGAGAATAGCATGATTGGATCTCAATATGTGCCAACCAATGATCAAACTTCACCAATCATGGTCGAAACAGAGACAACACAAAAGAAAGTAAGAAGATTAGGAAATTTCACCCTGGATGAAGATATTGCTTTGATTTCCAATTGGCTTAACACAAGCATGAATCCAAGTGTTGAACGGACCAAAAAGGAAAAACTTTTTGGTCTAAGGTTGAAGAAAAGAGGCTTAAACTTGAAGAAAATCAAGAAGAGATGAAGATCATGATGATGGATGTGAGCACTTTAAGTGAGGAACAGAAGGAATATATTAAGATGCATTGGGATGATATTATTGCTAAAAGGAAGAATATGTAATGACATATTTTATTTATCTAATTTATGAATATGTTTGTACTTTTGTTGGGAATTTAGACTTTTGGAACATAGAAATTGAAAAACCTTTATTTTTAAAAGGAGATGAAATTAATATTTTAATGATGTAAAGATCATAATAGAGACTCTAATGCAGTTGTTGTTTAATAGAGATGTTGTAAATTGTCAAAAAGTGGTGTTTGAATAGGTAAAATAGTGAATATATTAAGAGACACTTTTGCGAGTGCTCTAAGTTGGTGTATATTTTAATCTTATCCGGTGTTTTGAAAAAAAATATGATATTAAGCTTGTATAGTATAAGATTTGTGGTAATATGTCTGGATTACCCCCAATTAAAGTGACAATGAGGGTCTTTTTTGTCATTTGGCATGCTATTTCTTATACTGAACGCTCTGTATAAAATAAAAACGAGTTAAATGTGTTTTAATATTATATGGTCGGCATTGTATAAGAATCACTTTTGTATAAAGTTCTATTATCCCCGAGTATTTTAAAAATCATCCAAACTCTCGATAACTTCATTAAAGAATAATTTTATATTATACGGAGTCTTATCCTCTCCTCCAAATAGAGCCTAAGAGTTGATTTTATAAAATACTGCTAGCACTCTTTCTGCCACAGTTGTCTGAATTCCTACCTTCGTGGTTCTTTAGCTGGAGCAAACTATGGCTTCTCAAGTAAAACCCATGTTCAGTGGAGAATCTTTAGCATACCAGATTTCTTCACTGATTAATTCTATTATTGACACATAAATTTGTGTATGTCATCCTACATTTTTGATATTTTTAGTCCATTAATGATTGCAGCAGGTTGTCCATTTTAAAGCACTAAGGTCAAAATATTGATGATTTGCTGTTTAAAAAACCTTAAACACTATCAAGAAAGTGAAATTGGTGGAGAAATGGCTATCTTTGTAACCTTGCAAGTGCAAAGGAAGCTATATTTGCTGAAGGAGAGAAGATTGGAGGGTGTGAGAGAGAGATATAAATAGTTATATTTGCATGTCTTTCCCTGGATTTTAGGCAGCATTGACCTTCCAGCCAAGCTTTTTGTTTGTCCAAACATGCACCCCACATTCACATTCTCCTACTGCAAGAAAAGGAAAATTTCAGTTACCAAATCTCTCCATCCAAAACAGAAAACCCTTTCATTCTCATGCCTAGCCCCCTCATTTAGGAGAAGGGGTTCTCCTCTTTCTCCTTCTTTCTCCCATACAACAACAACAACAACATTTGTTCATTGCATTCGAGAAGAGCGAATAGAGAGCTTGGAATTTTACGTTTGACGTCGTTAGGCCTGTTTCTTTCCCTTCTTCATTAGTTCTCAAGTGCACGCATTTGTTCTTTCTTCTATTGCTAGTGCTAAACAAAAAGAGGGAACAATTGGAAAAGCTCGAACCCACTATGGTTAGAGCGTTTGATCGTGTTCAGAGCATTCAGAAGTCGAAATCCTTTCATCTGAAGAGAATGTTTGAGAATCCAGGGCGACCAGTTCATAATTTGGTCGTTGACGATAAGAAAGACGAAGGGACTCCTGATTCTCAATCAAGAAGCCATGGATTTGGTCGCCCAATGGAGTACAAATATCTAGGATCTCCTCTTGATCGCCACAAGAGTCCAACTTCAAATTCCTCGAAGTCTCCTTGCCCTCGCGACAAGCAATGTCCAGGTGGAATTACATTTTCAATCCCATGTTCATAACCAGATAACTGGTAGAATCCTAGAAAGCAATTTATGGGTTTTTGTTTTGAATTGTTACAGATTTGGAGCAAATGAAGGAAAGGTTTGCTAAGCTTCTCCTAGGTGAAGATATGTCTGGTGGTGGAAAGGGAGTTTCATCAGCCTTGGCACTGTCAAATGCCATCACAAACCTTGCTGGTAATATCTGCTCTTATTGTGTGTGCGTGTGTATATATATAATCATTATGGCTTCCAGTTGGAAACTTAAACCTGAAAGCATAGAGTTCCTTGCAGTTAAATCACATCATGTAAAGTGCTAATTCATGTTTTCATATTTTCGTCAGCTTCTGTTTTTGGAGAACAATCAAAATTGGAACCTATGTCTCCAGAGAGGAAAGCAAGGTGGAGGAAAGAAATTGATTGGCTCTTATCTGTCACTGATCACATTGTTGAGTTTGTCCCTTCTCAACAGCAATCGAAAGACGGAATCAATATGGAGGTATCAACTCTCTCAGAGCTTGTTTATAACTTTCCTCAGCTTCCATAGATCTTAGTACTCTCTTTTTTCCCTGATTTGATAGATTATGGTAACACGACAAAGAAGTGATCTCCTCGCGAACATCCCTGCACTGCGCAAGCTTGATGCCATGCTTATTGTAAGTACTTCCACTTTTCTACCTTTACTTTAGAAAGGATAACTTCATCGACTAGACATATGATTTACTTGTTTTCCTGATCTGATTATAATAAACAGGATCTTCTCGACCACTTTGGAACCGAACAAGAATTTTGGTATGCCTCTAGAGATGACAAAGAGTCTGAAAATGAGGGTACTCCCCCAAGAAATGATGACAAATGGTGGATTCCCAAGCCCAAGGTTCCTTCAAACGGGCTTTCGGATACAACTCGCAGATGGCTGCAGTTTCAGAAGGATTCTGTAAATCAAGTATTAAAAGCAGCTATGGCTATTAATGCTCAAGTGCTATCAGAAATGGAGATTCCTGAAAACTACATTGAATCCCTCCCCAAGGTACAAACAATTCCCATAACTTGGCATTGTTTTCCACTTTTGAACCATGGTTCATCAGAATTCTGCATCCTGTTTTAACAGAATGGAAAAACAAGCCTTGGCGATTTGATCTATAAGAGCATAACAGTAGAATACTTCGATCCGGAACAGTTCCTGTCAACCATGGACTTGTCAACTGAGCACAAAGTGCTTGACCTGAAGAACAGGATTGAGGCCTCTATTGTGATTTGGAAAAGGAAGATGAACCAGAAGGATGGGAAGTCTTCATGGAGTTCGGCGATAAGCTTGGAGAAGAGGGAACTCTTCGAGGAGAGGGCCGAAACCATTTTACTCATCCTGAAACAACGGTTCCCAGGAATCCCACAATCCACACTTGATATAAGCAAGATCCAATACAATGAGGTAACTAACAACAGTAAGACTAATTTTCTTATCAAAAAAAACAGTAACACTAATTTTCTTATAAAAAAAACAGTAACATTAATTTCCTTGTTTTAGTAAGTGTTCAAAAGTTGTAAGAAATTAATCACATTTGTCTGCATTACACAGGACGTAGGACAATCTATCCTGGAGAGCTATTCAAGAATAATTGAAACCTTAGCATTCAAAGTAATCTCGCGGATTGATGATGTTCTCTATGCTGATTCGCTCGCTCAATCTCAAGGTACTTCCACAGAATCCGAAGAATCATTAGAAGACACAGAGAATGTGAATTCTGCAGAGACACCAACATCGAAAACACTCTCGGATTTCATGGGATGGGACTTGGACCAAGTAGATGTGAAAAGAAATAGCAATGTGGATTCCTACTTCAAAGGTGAAAATGACCAGATCTTTGACAAACCAGCCAAGATCAATTTGGCCCCAAAGAAACGGTCCTATTTAGAGAAATTGGAGACTTTGAGCGGACTACGAAGTCCAACGGCTCGCCATTGAAATCTATAATGTAGAAGAAATTGAAGAAGAGAAAGGAAGAGGGGAAAAGGGAAGAAAAAAGAAAGAAAGAAAGAAAGATAGGGAGACATGTAGTTAAGAGAGAAGTAGATACCAAATGTAGATAATGATAATCAGACCCATTCAGAGGAGTCTGTTGGGTTTAGATACTTTGTAGTTGACATATCGTGCTTCAGTTAGGTCCTTTGGCTGTGTAATTAGTGGGTTTGATGGGGAAAGACAACTTTTGGTCACTAAAATATCTTACCAGGTTCAACTCAGTCACCCATTTTTCAAACGTTTCAATTTGGGTATCCAAATTTCTAAATTGTTTCCAAATTAGTCATACGGGTAGATTTCACCCAATTCGGACAGACAACCATCCCACGTGACACTTTGACCCGACGATAAAAATTAAAATCGTGTAATATTTTCTGACGTGCACAAATCTAAATTAGGTAGGCAAAAAGTACCCAAAAATCATTCCAGCAAAATCACTCTGTCACTATAAACCTTATAAACTGGTGCTCTCAACTTCACACCTTCTCAAGTTTGACAAAGACGCAAGATCTATGCAACCATATGTCATGGAATTACAATTCCAGTGAGTTATTTGGAACAAAGTGATCAGTTCTGGTTTTATTACAACTGTCATTACAAGTGTCAAGCCACATCAGTCTAAATTAATTGATTTTGACCATATTGTGTCATGTGGGATGGTTGACTACCCAACTTGGACGAAATATGCCCGTGTGACTAATTTAGAATAGTTTAAAATTTTGGATACTCAAATTGAAACTTTTGAAAAATGGGTGATTGAGTTGAACCTGATCAGATATGTTAGTGACCAAAAGTTGTCTTTCCCCTGGGTTTGACACATTTGAAATATGCTTTTTTGCCACGTTCACTTGAAGCTTTGGCAATGTGTACAAATGAATCAAAAGGTCTGGTTATGAAATCCTAAAAATGCACAGGAGTTTTTTTCTTCACATATTCAAGGACTCCAACAGCAACTGTTATGTCACGTTCCTTGCCTCTGTGGTAGGACAGGAAGATTGGCAATTGCAGCATAAGATGATAATACAAACGGCTGAGATGAAAGTCCGTATGTTACACCCGTAAATAACACCGCATAAGAGAAAAACCATATATATATAGACACACCCAACGGAACAAAAACAGAAACCACAGAACAAAACAAAACTTCCTACTAGTTATTGGAACTCCATAAACAGTTCTTTTCTTTTTTTTTATGACCAGCATTAAAAAAAATGTCAAGAAACATTTCCCTGGTAAAAATGACAAAAACCCAGAGATTTTTAAAATAAAAACGGAAGCCAAAAAATGGAATAGAAATCCAAGATAAATTCAATGGTACAACATGCATCAATAAGATGATAATACAAACTAGATAAGGGCTTGGACGCCAAGTTTTTGCATCTCTCTTAGCCTCCAGATTGGGTAGATTGCACCTTCTCCAAGTTCTTCTGGATCTACTTGTTGCATGGCCCAAGCATAGTAAATTGTGTGGATGGTATCCTGGGAGAACAACGACGTTCGACAAAAGGTGAGTCAAATCCCAGGACTACTAAGTGATAAGATGCAGGAACCTAAAGAAGGAAAATACATATATACTATAAAGTAAATATTAAGGGATGCATTCGTATTGCATCCAAAATGTGAAAGCCAAGACTGTTCACCCAATGAAATAGTAAAAGCAGCCAGCGGTATCCCTAAAGAACAATCTCTCCAATAGCCTTACACCAACCTCAGAATGTATGTCAGTTGGGTTCGGAAGGGTTTTTCATGGACCCTTGTTTGGCAATATATATTAGACTCTTGAGCAGTATTGTGGAACACTCCCAAACCCTCCTTTTAATGACTCCTGCAGAGTTTGGAAGGTGTCCCATTCCACAATCTCATCATCTGCCTCTCTCATGCCCCCCCTCCTCCATTCTCTCACTTTTTTCCAGTAATCAAACTCTCTTCTTTCTGATCATTTTCTTACAAGCGAAGCAATATTTTATCACCTACTTGGCCGTAAGAGGAAGAATACACAACTTGGAGCTTGAGAGATAAAGGAGGAGACAGTTGAGGTCTTTGAGGCTCATCCTCAACAATCCCACTCTCAAGCATTTTGAATTTTTTATGCTCTGATTGAATAATAAAAGAGCCCTAGAACCCAAAGTTTTAACACTAACAAACTGACTGCCCAGGTGGCCAAACAATGAACAGAAGAATAATATTATTTACCTTGCCCCCTTCTGTAATTGAACCATTTCTATCACGTACACAATGGATTTGTTGCATCTGGAACTGTGACAGTTATAAAGAAAAAGTCATGAATATCAGCTTTTGCTTAGAACACAAAAATCTTGTTTCTATAGATGGAGGATACATACAGCCACAATAATTATCGGGGAGGTTCCCATCATTTTGGTCTCCTTCACATCAACCTCAGATATATGTAGAATCTGCACATAAGATGAGTTGTATTCATAAAGATTGTCACAGCTTAGGGAATTATCTCAGAAGCTCCAAAATGACTTCCCAACCCATACAATGAACCCAACCCATAAAAGGCTAGCTTTTGCAATATCCATAACATATCCTCTAACTCATATAGACAGAGATGACCATTATTACCACATATTGTTTACATTTTTTTTAAGTACAAGTAATCCTTTAAAAAGTAAAACAAAAGGTGGTGCAACAAAGTATGATAATGTAAACAAGAGAAACACAAACAAAAAGGAGGAATATGCAGGTAGATTTAATTTAGAAAAGATAAATAGTCAAAACCTAATTCTAGCATCAATATGTACACTGATATCGAGGGGGTATCAAAGTGCACCTACATCAGCAACACATGCTACTCCATGTCTCTTACATTATCTTTTATGCTACAGCTACTCCATGTCTCTTACATTATCTTGTAAATGATTTTTTTTCACAGGTACAAAAAATCAAGGGCATGGGCGGGAAAGAAAACTAAAAATTTAAGAAAATGGAAGAAAATAGTAAAAAAAAAAAGGGCAATTGATATCATCATCCACACCTAGGGAAAACTAACACACAACATAGAGATAGAAACCCTAGCAATGAACCATAATTTGTAGTTAACTTTACAATAAAGTATACTTTTGGACATTGAAACATAGGTAAAGTTCCCGTTAGATCACTGAAAGATATTATGTGCCAAAATGGTCACTGACTTTTCACAAATCATGCAATCAGGTCGCACAGTTTACCATTCATACACAAACACGGAGTTGAGCATTTATTAACATGTACAAAGATACTAAGAGTTACCAATCTTGTTGCGCTTCACCACATAATTCCTATTATTACATTAGAAACAAAAAACAAGAACCACCCTCCAGAATACGAGAACATATCAATATCATGAAAACACATCCAACATGGAAAGAAAAACTGGAGCAAAAGAGTGAGACTGGTCAATAGTGAACTTTCTTACCTTGTTATCAAAAAAGATACCATGGCTTTGAAAAGCATGGTGCTCTGCTTTACATCGCTCAATCACTTCATGGGTACAATACTTCTTCAAAGTTTTTTCATCTGCCTGCATATATGGAACAAATGTTATTTAATCATCATAAAACCTCTAAAGGAACCGGTGTCACTGGCCTGCTAAAGTGATAAGAAGAGAAGGATGGGAGAGAGCCACGGGAAAATCAAAAAGGGAAAATGGCGAAAGGTTCATGATAAATCTTCAGACTTACCTTCGTATAAGCATTAAGAATTGGCTTAATCACTTCCTGGATTTCTGCCACAAACTCAGGTAAGGAGAAAGATCTAATCCAAACAAAACAACAAGAAAAGTAAAGAGACTGCCAATATACTATGAACAAAAATTCTTCCAATTGCACAAAATATGAACATACGGATCTCGGCGACGTATTTCCTTGAGTGATGCTGCAGCATCTGTTTCTTGAAAGATGGTCTCATTAATACTGCCAAAGAGAGGAATATGTTGAAGTTCAGACTAAAAAGGGTTCATGAGCATGTCTAGAAACACATCTATGATTCATTAATATTGACAGAACAGGGAAGAGAAAATAGAAGAGAATCAGTAGCATACTCCTGAATTTTGTGAACAATTGGATTATCACTGGTCTCCCATCTTTCTCGAACGTCCTCTGCTATCTGCCAATACCAACCGCAAGAAACATTGCAAATGCATAATCAATAGGACAACTGAAGTAAGATAATCAGTAAACTGACAAATCACACAGACAATTAAACTCAAGACCAACGCACTATGACAATTCTAGTAGACAAGATGTTACTACTACAAATAAAATTTCCTTTTTTTTTTCAGAATGCCCAAAAGAATTCATTGAGAAAGGCACTGAGGATGTGCCAGCGTGTACTTCAAGAAGGAAATTTACGCTTGTTCAGAACATTAGCACTAACCAGGTTACCATTGACGGATATCCAAGAAGTAATATCAGTAAAAAAAGAAATAAGATTTCTCTATTGGTTTATTAACCATTGAAAGTGTCATTAATTGCAAAATTTCAGCAAGGGCACGGACAACATCAACTGTTGTAAACAGTAGAAATGGTAAATTATTGCAAAATCAGATATGGCAAAACTTACTTACCAAATACAGGATATCATATAATATATGCACAAAGTCATCATATTGCTCACTTTTTAAACATTATGTTTTACAAAATATGAAAGCAAAGTAAATCAGCAAATAAGCAAGAAAAAAGAAAGTGTTGATACCATGTCAACTATGTTCAAAAGTGATAAGCAACCTAGTCAGAGACTTAGGGAAAACCGTGCACATCACCATTAGACATCATGTTTTAGAAACTCATTCCACAGACACAAGGACGAGAATTTGTATTATGGAAAATATGCAAGCTATCAATGCAATTTGCTAAGAATGATTCACTCAGAAAACCAGCAATGCTCTGAGAGGGTTGAGATGATGAAGCAAAGAAACATCACATCTACAGCATACCCCTCTTTTTTCTTTTACTTTTTCTTATTTATTTGTTTAAGGGGATTGGGGGCGGAGGAGGTGGAAGAGGGGGTTGGAGGGGGGAGAGAGAGAAAAAGGAAAAAAGATAACAATCAAACGTACCTCTTGACCTTTTGTCACCACAGGTTCACCAAACCTGTTAATTCGTTTGAATAATGGAGTACCTTGAATCTAAATGCAAAAGGGAAAGGAGACATTTAATAAGTAGCAAAGGACATCACTGAATATAGAACAATTTACTTCTGGAAATGGTGATCCGTCATCCACTTCCCAGATACCCATATCAATGATAAGGAATGAGTGTCGAAGAATGACAATATTTCAGGTAGAGTGCAAGAACCAGATTAACAATACCTTCTCCTTGATTGTCTCCCACTTCTTACCCCATCGAGACTGTTTTGAGGGTGCAATAACAATGTCAGTTCTTGTACTTCTTTCGCTTGTTGCTGAGGGAGAAGAATTATATTCCAGGTGCTTTCTCTTACTTGGGTTATTACCTAGCTCATCCTTAACAATGCCATATCCTTTCTTTGCCAAGTCAATGACCTTAGCTTCCTTCAACTTATGTAGGGCCGAAGAAACCTTCGGGGATGCAATCCTAGACTTTACTTTCTCAAATATTGTTTCTGCAGAACCAGTAGACCCATACTGCTGGTGTGTCTGCTCCCCACCTGCGGCCTGACTTTTGTCTCCCATATCAGAACCCTGACCTTCTGAAGCACCAGTCGACCCAGCAGGTTCTTGCATCCCAATCCCAAAAGTTTCTTTGACCTAAATCATGCAAATCATATTGAACCATAAACTATAAGTGCTCACCAGATTAAACATCTATTTATTTTTGGGATGCTGACTTGATTTTATCAGATGGCAAACAGAGATGTATCCTTAATTCCTTATCTAAGGTATCCAAAAACCCAAAGTGTGTATAATATCAACTAGTGGACAAAGTAGATTTTTCCCATTGGCAATATAAATATGCATACCTCCTCTTTCGCAGCCGAAATCTTCTCTTTAACATCACCTGAAACCTACAAAGGGGTGAAAGAGCAAACAATTAAATAATGACCTACCAAAAGATCCCAGTCCTTTGAAATTGAGCCCTAAGCATATGAAGCAGCAACAACTTCAGGAAGGGGGCAGCATTCTCGGTCACATGCTGTTTTAGTGGGTTCAAAGCATACCTTTTTGGCAGTAGTTTCAGTGTCCATCCAGACATCATCGACACGTTTGTACAGCTTCTCAGTTGTCTGCTTCGTTCTGCATTCGCCATTTCACCATCTCAGGCCCTCCCTTGACATACAACGGTATGCCTCAGCCTAGGACATTACTGTCTACTAAGCAAAGTATGGAAACTTTTATGACAAAATTACCTTACTTTCAGCTCTTCTGCTTTCTCCTTCAGCTCCTTAACTGATCTTTTAAATTCAGGATTTCTGCAACCAAGGAATGACAAAAATCACTTATACAAAGAAGCAAAAGAAATTCCAAAAGCCAGAAAATCCAGGAAAAATAGATATTCATACGACCAACCAGTTTAGCAGTGCCACTAAAAACATACATGCAAATTGGGAAAAAAGGAATGCCATACTGTCCTTCGTGCCTTAAGTTATCAAACAAAAGATTGCCCAAGCCCCATCTCAAATTAGATGTCAAAAACTAATACCAAAGAACGAAGATAAATTTAAAGACAAAAGTACTGATCTTTTCTAATATCGGCAAACCACAATCAAATTAAAATCAGAGAACCAAAACAATAGTTTGGCTAATTGATTAACAATGAGTTGCAGAAACGAACGGGCAAGAAAGACAGCAATAGGAATCACATACTTCTCAACCTCGCCTTTAATTCTCTTCGAGAACTCATTCAACACGCTAAATCTTCGGTGATCAGGACAACCAGGTGCGGAAAGCTGCCGTAATCTCGAATTCAAACCCTAATAGCCAAATCCAAAACACCCCGGTTTTAAAAACACAAACATATATGATAAGAAACTCACTGTGATGATGAGAAGTGGGTGAAGGGAGGGGACCTGTTGTGACGAAAGATGTAGGAAGTGCTGCTGCTTAGACAACAGCAAGTCCCGAACCAGCTTTCTACCAGCCATGACAGTGCTGCTGCTTCTCTTCCTTTCTTCTTTTTGTCGAGAAAACCTCGAGAGTGGAGGCTGAAGGCAGGGTGATATATCTGTAGTTTCGTGTTTGCCAAACAAAATGTTAAATGGGCTTCATGGGCCGTTTGGGGAGTAAGCTTTTTTTTACAAGTACGATAGACAAACCAGAAGTAGATTTAGGGCCTGGTCCAATAGGGCTTGATATCTTTATAATTAGAAAAAAGTTACTCTTAGGGTTGGCAAAGATCAATTTACCATAAATCTATCGTGTCCGTTCCATAAATTCCACAAAAATCTATAATCAACTCATACAATCGATGGTCACTCGTCTTCGTCTGTCCTTGCCTCACGTAGACTCTTTACGAAGTCAAATCTCCTTTAACTCTTTATTTTGTAAGGATTGTGTGTTGTTAGCAAATATACACAGTTACCATTTGAATCTTGTACTAATTATATCTCTTCTCCATTTTTAAGTATTCACTGCGATGTATGGATGTCACTGATTCCTTCCCTTACTGATTATCGATATTATGGGTCCGTTTGGTAGACAATTTTGTCAGTAGCGTATATACTAACAGATATTGTGGTAGCAGATATGCTGGTTAAATGGTTTGTGCTGTTTGGTTCAACTTTTGTTGGTAACATTATATGCTGGGTAATATTCTAAGGCAAATTAAATGTAGGGATATTAGGCATTTTAGTTATAGCATATGTATATAAATGATAGAAAATAGAAAAATTAATTTATAAAACCAAGATAATTAATTTAACTATTATAAATAGTTAAATAGAAGAGTTTCATAATATTCCATCTTACAAAAATAAAAAAAATTCAAACCATACATTTTTGATAAATGAAAAATAAATGTGCATCATTAGGGTATTCAATAAATAACTGGGGACAAATTGGGTAATAAAATCGAAATGGTCTCAAAATTGTATCAAAAGAGACCATTTTCAAAAGACAATATTATTGTCTCAAAATTGCCTCAGTTTTAGGGTCGTAAAATGGCGTTTGATTGCAATAGACAATAATATATTGTCTTGAGTAGCATTTATTGTCTTCATAATGGTCTGTCAAATGGGCCCTATATATTTTGTTTATGGATGGATATTCCCGATATTAATGGATTTTCCTTATGAGCAAAAAATTAGAAATTTTCACCCAATAATTTCAATGAATCCATCCAAATCCTCCAAAAGGACAATGACACTGAATATGTTAACCTTAACTAGATCATTTTTGTTCATCCCCTACTTCATCCCCTACATCCAACAAGGCTTCTCGTATCCCCACATCACAAACATGACCTACCCCTCGCCACTGTTGAATTCTAAAATTAACCCTTACAAGTGTAAAGCTCGAAGAGCAAAGTAAATATTCAGAGTGTCGAACCCACAGAGAATGCTAGTGCAAAACTCAACTCCTTAACTTTTCTCAATTTAACCTGAAAACCGAATGATGAAAAATAGATTTGATATGATTTTTTTTAAAAATTAAAAAGAAATAATGAAATCAATAGTAATCAATAAAATCCAAACCTAGGGTATAGAATCCTTCACTAGTCGTCTAACAACGGTCTTCTATTTATCATTGGATCATAATATTTATGTGTTCAAATTTTATTTTGGCAATCCACCTCAATAATTTCTCAAGAAAAATCATGCAATAATTTCAAGGTATAAACCATCTTTTAGTAAAAATTGTCCACATAATTATTGTCACGACTAATTTCTCTAGATATGGATCATCCAATCATTTAATTTGCATATAATTAAGTATCATTGTTTGACACATTCACACTCAAAACAACCAGAATCAAGGATGAAGTAAATTCAATTTCAAGATAAACATTCACAAGAAGAGTCACACATATCAACTATCTACTATATATTCTAAAACCGGAAGTTTTGGTTTTTTCGTTCACGAATTGGTGGTGCAAAATGACGTCGTTTTGTTGTTGTTCGTAGTCTTCTTTGAGTCAAGACGACGACAAAACTTGTGTTTTCGTTTCATGTGGGTGTTACTTTTGACCTGCGCGATATGTCTTGCGGTTCATACATATACTCATTTCTTTCCTTCTGATCTCCACTCATTTCTTTCCTTCTAAACTACTCGGTTTTCCTTTGTTGGTCTTTCAAACTTGAGTATGGGTGTGAGGGGGAAGATCTTTCGCGGCGTCATCTTCATAGGTTTGTCCCCGGTGCTGCGTACGGTTAATTTACCCTCTATGTAGGTCCACAATGATATGGAATGAACTTTTCTGTTTTGTTTTGATAGAATTTTGGGGATCAATCTTTGTTTTTACCTACGCGATATGTCCTGCGGTTCATGCATATATAAAAAATTTGATAATAATATAGTTTTTTGTCTATGTTTTAACTTGGGTTACCTTAATTGTTCAGGACTGTATCTTTCAAGTACTGTAAAAATTTGTGATTTATTCATTAATCGATCTCTTCAATGAATGGATGGGTATTTCTTTCTTCCTCAATTATCAAGGATAGAATAATAAAAATTTGACAATCCACTGCATATTTTGATTGTCAACTTACATAAATTCCTTTTTGGTAGGAAAATATTGTTGACAAATACATAGTTAACAAACATTTTCTTAAAAAAAACAATAGTATTACATGGAAGGTATCATATTAGTTTATTTATTGTTTCTTTTCTTTGAGTGGTGTTTTCCTATTGTACTATGTTTGTCAATAGGGATAAGTATCAGAGAAGCCCCTGAACTATCAAAGACAGACCAGTTGAGCCCCTTACCTTTTTTTGTGCCAAAGCAGCCCCTCACCTTACAAATATGGTTCACGTTAGCCCTTTCTCCATATTGTCGTTATAATGGTGCCTACGTGGCAGTTAAGTAATGACATGTAATTTTTATTAATTATATGATATTCCACGTGGCATACACGTGGAATTTACCAATTATATAATGACACGTGTAATCAATTAATTCAGTCATATATGTAGACCTGACAAATTTTCTTGCTGTTCGAAGTAGTTTTTGGACGTAAAAGACCCTTATTCTTGTGATTATGGGTCAAATAAGCCCCTTTTTTAATAAAAATTGGGTCAATCAACTCCTTATCAATAACAGAAACCATAAACACTTGCAATGATGATGGATTCACAAACAATCAAATAACAAGTTTCCAAATTCCATCAAAACAAACATATAAAATAACAAATTTTGAAATTCCATTAAAACTAACCAAATAACAAGTTTCCAAATTCCATCAAATGGAACATCAAAATACACATTCATAACAGAGAACAGTTAACACAGTCCATGACACTTCAGTCTTTAAGAGCCACCACCACTACTGCCTTCATGTTAAGAAGACTTCATCTTCGAGTTCTGACTTCCACGGTCGACGACTCTAGCCATAGAAGTTCCAGGCTAAAAAAATACATATAATTTGTGTTATCGTTAGTTTTAATCACATACTTTATGTAGAACATAATGCAAGGAAGTCAACTTTTTTACTTACATTGAGAATTGACCGACCAGTGTCAGGATTGATATAAAGCCCAAGTCCTGTTAGCAATGTCCTCTTCCTAGGCTTACTCTTAGGTCTACAGTCTTTCTGAAATGGGCTAACATATGTAGTAGTTTTTTGCACCAACTCAGTTGCATTTATGGCTGTAGAGCTGTGAGGTCAGTGATTTGGTTGCTGGCAACACCAGTAGCTGCTGTGAGGTTAGTGATTTGGCTACTGGAAACACCAGTAGCTCTCACACCTTGACAGTTCTTGCTCCTTGCATTATGCCCTTTTCCTTTGCAAACACGACAAGTCACCAACATCCCTGTCCTAGACAGGTTGTTCTTCAATGTGACCTCATGTTGTTCCCTCCTCCTCTTCTTCTTAGGTCTACCAGGCATTCTCCTCAGTTGAGGAGGAACCACAGCATCCTGCAAACTTTTTGGCCACATATTCTCTCCTGGAATTGGCTCTAGTGGTTTTTGATATGTCCTCAAATATGTATTAGTCTTATACCAAAGATTAATGTTATCTTTAGGCTTCTCACCATTGTCGTGTATTGCACGAATGGCATGGGGATAAGGAATTCCAAAAAGTTGCCATGCCCCACATGTGCACTCAACATGTCGTAGTTGTACTACATATTGACTCCTCCCAGACCTTACCTCATAGCTACCTCCACCATTCAAATCAGTAACCCATACATGACTCTCATTCACATTGTGTTGAACTTTTTTGTGGATGAGTGGCCCATAATCATGTCTCCAAGAGTTTACCCCAACCCTTTTGTCTTTGAATCTCTTCATAATTGCCCTCCTTATATCTTCTAGCATAGAGATAATGGATTTGCTTCTTGCTTCCACAATTGTGCCATTAAATGCTTCACACAAGTTGTTGTCACATGAGTCACACTTGGACCATGTACCAAAAAATGCCTTACACCAATAGTTCAGAGCAACAAGCATCAAGTCTTAGCAGCTACTGGATGCACTTTCTCAAGCTCTTTGAATTTCTCTTCAAAATCAGACTTAATTGTTGATTTTGCAATGGACAAAAACAGGTTCTTAAGGTGCCTACTTGAGTGTATTTTGCACTAGTTTGCATACAAGTGTCGACAACAGAATCTGTGCTCAGCTTTAGACCAATATCTGCAACAGCTCCAACCAAGCCCTACATAAATTTGAAATGACTTATGAGAACATTAAATGTGAAACACATGTAAGAAATCTGTTAAACAACAAGCAAGACATACCTTTTATCTATCACTGATTAGAGTCCAACCCTCCCCTTTAGTAGTCCCCAAGTCAAGCCTCAACAAGTTTAGGAACCATATCCATGTCTCTGTATTCTCAACTAACATAATAACCCAAGCCACTGGGAACATTTGATTATTGCCATCCCTACCAATTGCTGTGAGCGTCTCTCCCTTAACTAAACCTTTCGAAAAACAACCATTTATTCCCAACACATGTCTACATCCATTCAAGATACCCTCTTTGCAACTCTTAAAGCAGCAGTAAAATGCATTAAATACAGGTGGTTGATTTTCATCTTGCCTGTCAGTAAGCAAGGAGACAGTAGTCCCAGGGTTTGAATGGATTAGCTCCTCAGCATAATCTCTCAACTTACCATACTCTTTCATACAATTACCTGCCAAGTCTGAAAGTATACTCTTTCTTACTCTTTTGCACAAAGTTAGATTGACATCTAACTCCATTTGTCTCTCCATAAAGGGCCTCGAATACCTAATCTTTATATCTGGATGTGCAGCAACTAAGTCATAGAACTTAGACACCAAATACTTAGTGGTCAACAACTTCATTTTCCTTTTTGGTTCACACACGTGTTGATCGATAAAAGTTTTCACTTGAAAACTTTTCACATCTTTGCTAAAAGATGCAAAAATTAGCCAATTACAGTCAGATGATCCCACACACTTAGCTCTACATCTATTAGGCTTATTTTTTATGAATCTAATATCATGCCTAGTCATTATTGCATAATTGGACACAGGTTCTTTAAACTCTGCATTACTGTTAAATAACATTCCAAGCTCAAAGGAAGGTATACCTTTTCCCTTTTTGAATGTTGGATATCTACTCTTCTTCCTCTTTGCATCTTCTTTCAACTCAGGGTCCTCATCAGTGCTATCCCTATAGCTGCCAGGATCAAAAGAATCATAATACTCTCTACATGGACCATCAGAGTCATCCCCAGTTTGTTCAGCTTCACTAGTCTCACCAACAGTTGCATCCTCACCAGACCCAAACCCAGCATCCTCACCATCCCCAACCCCAACATCCTCACCATCCCCATCCCCAACCCCAACCCCAACATCCTTATTTGTAGCATCATTTTGATTCACCACATTGTTCTCATCAGCATCACTTTCTTGTAAAAGAGTGACAGACTTCCATCCTCTGCCGTAATTCAACACTTTCTCTCTTGCAGCAATGACCTCCTAATCATCCTCTGACGAATCGTCCTCAGGGAGAACTTCTTCCTCAAACTCTTCAGCACTGCTATCCTCACTGTCTGTACCAACAACATATAGTCTATTTGTCGTAATAGCTCTGGCCTTCGGTTTCACCGTCACAGGTATGATAGATCAAAGCTGAAATTAAGGTAAACACGAAATTAAGCTGAAATCGTAGGCCTAATAGAACATTGAAGATAATATAGATTGAATCAGATACCCATATGTGGCTAACAAATGATACCCAAAAATGAAACCAGACACGAAATCAAACACGAAATTGAAAATCGACAGCCAAAGACGAAAAATCGACACCCAAAGATGAAACCAGACACAAAATCAAAGATCGAAACATAGGAGTGAGACTTAGAATCATGTCTTGCAGAATCGAAATCAACAATGGAAACAGTAATCGTCCCTTATAGAAACAAAAGAAAGAAGAATCGAAATTGACATCGTACCTTAAGAGAGTGGCAGTGATGAGAGGCTATCAAGAACCCTAGAATTGAGACAATGGAGTATAACGTACCTTACATCTCAGTCTTTAGGTCATATATACGAAGTCATGTCAACCAATTCGCATATATTTTAGTATCTCTAATTTTTAAAAAATTTTAAGACATGTCAGATAATAAATTGCACATCAGACCATTTTAACAGCAATATGGAAAAAGGGCGAACGTGAGCCATATCTGTAAGGTGAGGGGTTGGTTTGGCACGAAAAAAAGGTAAGGGGCTCAACTGGTCTGTTTTTGGTAGTTCAGGGGCTTCCCTGATACTTATCCCTTGTCAATATTTTTGCTCTGCTGTGGATCAATTGGTTTCAATTCATATGTATTGGGTTTGTGAGTTTGGTTTTATTTATTTTCATAGTGTTAATTGTACGTTGTCTTTGGTTGTCGACAAACTGTTGGAAAGAGAAGCAAAGATATTGCTTTTGGTTTCTAAGTCTTTATGCATGAATTGTGAAATTTGACTATTTTTGCACTCTTCAATTGCTAAATTGCACTACTTTGGCTTCAAATTGTAGATATTATTTGAGTATTGACTTATTATATTTTCACTTCTAGGATCATTATCTTTCACTATTTATAGAAAGAAATTTTTATCTTTGACAATTTTGAATAGATTGAGAAAATCAATTTTGAATTTTGCGACCTCACATGCATTTTTGACTATTTATGCAGTGAAAGGAGAACATGGACACTATAATATTAGCATAATTAGAGCTTGGACAGCGAGGTTGCAAGATTATATGTCGTGTGACAAAAATATGGGATTCCACAAATCCAACAGCAGAGTACAAGCTCACCGTTTTGTTCATTGGATTCAAGTATTGTACATATCCTAAGATTGCGAGTAAAACTATATAAAACTTCGTATCCGTATTGAAAGACCTCTAATTCCTACACTTCATACTTTCGTTAGGACTTTTTAACTCAACAGAACATAACCAATGATTGGAAATATCGTCACACCTCACAGAGGATCTTACCAACAAACCTGAGATCAACTTTAACTCCTGTCAAATCCAATTCCTATGTAACTCAATCAACAAAACATCAAATCCATTTAATATGTCTAGTAGTCAAACAAGCCATAATATTACCAAAGACAATCAAAAAAACATTTGGAGACAAATGTACATCTTTGATTTTCATTAAATGAAATGGTCTTGACCCATTAAAAACTTCACACAACAAAATGGACATACAGACTCCTCCAACTTCGTACAATGACTATGAAGAAATTCACACAGAAATCCATCATATTTGTTGTTTGACAACAATATTGGAGGTATGTTAGTACATCTCTTATACTCTAAGTGTTATTAATTTGTGTCAAAATTACTATCACATTATTTTGTATACAAATGTGTGTTTACGAGCTTATCATATCTTGTTGTTCATCAATTTTTATATTCTACTACCAACTTTGTACCATACTACTACACAAATAACTTTTGTTTTACTGAACATTTACTTGCATAACTCTGCCTGATATATAATTTCAAAAAACAACGAAATCATGTTTACACTTTGAGGAAGAAACCGAACCAAGAACATATTAACACGTACAAAACATGTCGAAACCATCAAAAACCTTGATTGGTTAGCACTATAGTTAAATGCAACTACCATAGATGCACCAGAAGAGAGGCTTGAACAATTGACTGTCAACATCAACAACTATCCTCAACATAATATTACAAGCAAAAGGACAACTCAAATGCCACTAACGATATTATCCCTCTCAGCCATAATGGAAAGCTTTTTATACCATTAATTGAGGATGTCATCAACATTCGAGAAGTTATTGACACAATGGCAGCCAAATTCCACAACATTGAAGACACCTTCAAAACCAAGATGAAGAAAAGAAGGAAAACAAAGTTAAGTCAAGCAGCAAACTAATCATTGTCTCCTAGTTTTGGTAAGCTTCTTATTAACCATACATTTCACTTGCAATACTAAGCACTAACTTTCATATCCATATTTCTCTCACGCAAGTGTAAATAGAATATCCAACTACAGAATATTGTCCCTTCAACTATAGACTTCTGTTGCCTTCTTACAAGTTTCTTAATATGTACAATCTCCACAGTATGTTATTATCGATCTCACTATTGTAATACATTCCTATTTCAACTAACTACCATCTTTGACTCTTTTTCATACTTCTAACTCTACAATATTCTATCTTCTCTTTAAATCCAGGTAATTTTGTCCACTCCTCCCTTCGTTGTTTATCATTGTCTCATTCCCTTCTTGTCTTCTTCAATTTAGTTGCATTATTGTCTCCAAACTATGTCTGCTCTAGTTTGCTTATAGTTCTCATTCTCTCTATGATTGATGCTCCTTCTTATGGTTTTCTTGCTCTTTATTGTTTCTTCGCATTGTCAATTTCTATGTATCAGTCGTGTCTTTAATATGCTTCTCTTTGTGGGTTGGGCTATTTACTTATTCTTGGGCATAAATATTCTCTTTAAGGACTACACCTGTGTTAAAATTCAGGTCTAATTTCATGGCCCGCCCTTATGCACAGATGACTAACCACAGTCACACTTCATGTTACTGAATATCATGCGACTCCCATCCTCGCTACTAAGTACTAACCAACCCAATATTGAAAAACCTCCGCATAACTTTAGGGCCAATCTTGAGTCAAAATGAAGGCCCAACTTTGTGAAGCCAAGCCCATTCATTTGTCGAACAAGAACACCATTTCCCACATGCATGAACGGTTCTACTGGATTTTTATCTCAATCTTACCTAATCCACTTACTTCACTTTTACCCAAATTGTTTAATTACCATAAATAATATAAACTGCAAAACGAATAGGCGCAAAAATTACCACAAACCCACTTATGTTAACCATGAAGAAAATTAACACATAAAAGTAAAGTAACCAATCATTCTCCTCCCACAACAAATGTGTTGCCGTCGAATATTACAAAAACCCAATGAACAACATTGACAAAACATCTATTACATCTACAATTGACATTCCCGCAACAAAGCGTGGGTTATAGTAAAATTATACATTACAAAATAAATGCAGAAATACAAAGTTACAAAATAAGTGCAGAAATCCAAAGTTACTTATGGCCCAAATAAGAAAACAGTGTCAATGTTCATTTTATGATGAATATTTCGGCCACATACTATTTTGGACACCTTTAAGATCCATGGATTTCATATTTTCAGCTACAATCAATAAATTACACATAGAGTTAATCTCTGATGAAAGTCTGAAGTTACATTCCACCAATTTTGTTATGGCATTCTCATTAGGACACAAAATTCAAGCCGTTTCACTAATATTATAACATGACTGCACTCTGCAGCAATGTACTGCACTAGGGTTAAAATACAGAGAGCTGAATAAAAGAAATACAAGGACTAAATCATATCGGCATCTTGCCTCAAGACCACATCAGACTATCAGAGTTGAAGCCCCAATGGAAAACGGTGTGATAGAAACGAAATAGAAGCATACGTAAAGGTAAACTACTAATGTGCACAATGCTCTCGCAGTGGAGGTTGGGTCAAGAAAGGGCAAGATTCAATAGCATGCCTTGGGCCAATTTAATCCTTACCCGTTTATGCCTTCCGCCTATTATCTTTATTTTCCACAAGGGCTGGAATTTTCGGAAGATCTTTATTAGAGGCAGAAACTACTCCACTAATCAACCGAGGCATCTTTTCCCGTGGTTGGGCAACATCATTTCTTATAGGTACCTGTCGCTTCCCAGTTTCAATTCCGGCATTCGCAGAGCCGTTGCTGATTGGGTTTTGTGGACTCTCAATTTCAGTTCTTGCTAATGTCAAACACTTTGTTTCTGTTTTGAGTGGAAAAGCACAATCATTTCCAGAGGTTTGGAACATCAAAATGAAAAAGGATATAATGTAGGTCATGAAAGCTGAATATCAAAAGCCTCCTTAAAGAAACAAACTAAAGTTACACCTTCAGCAATCAGAAATATGCACCAGACCTGAAATGTATGCTAGATCACATGACAAGTCAATTGTATGAAGTACAAGTGGCTAAATATGATGCATACTCTCCGACGACGGAAAAGCTATATTCAAATCTTGCATCTACCTTTTAGTTCTGGCAAAAAACATCAATTAAAAATTATGATTCACAATCAATTTAAGTTGATGATTTAGATGTCTACCCCAATTTTTCACACAAACGCACGAATCAGCATTTTAGGCATATAGAATTCCAAGGAAACAATAATCAAAATAAAGAAACTTGCCTTTAATCTCTCCAAAAGTAATGAGCCTATTGAGGCAATCTCGAAATTTTGCCAAAACTATCCTTTCCTGCTCTGCATAAGCCTTGTTCATGCATTGTCCATGATGCAACTGTGAAGCTGTGTTGCAGCCATGACTAGTTATCCCATTAGGGGAAACAGCAGTCACAAACATTGTATCTCGTTCATCACACATCAACGCTAAAGTTCCAGGAGACATAGGCCTTCCCATTGGCAGTTCAATACCACCTGAACATGAATTATCAGGTGCAACTTTATCTTCCTGATTTGCACTTAAACAATCTTCAGGGACACTTTGCCGCAGATCAGATTCCTTCTGGCTTTGCAATCTTTCTCGCGTTGGTGAAGCAAGGGAAGTTCCTGTCTGGTCTTCTGCTCGCTTCTCTAACACAGTTTTTTGGTCTGGATGAATAAAGAATTTAAATCAAAACCTGTTAAATGAAATGGTAGTGTATGCAAATTGTGAGTCAAAATCAGAATAAACTATTGGATTCTCGAAAGATAATGAGTTTGCAAGAAATTATAAAAATGGGAGGCATATATATGCATCAGAAAGAAAGAAACCAAAGAAACATGGCAGCACAGAGAAGCATACTGCTGCAGGAATTACATAATCTTGATATAAGGAAGCAGAAATGGACTAAAAGATGCTAATTGGCTACCAAGAGAAGAACCCACATGTGGCCTAGAATTGGCAATCATCAAGTGTGAGATGCACACATACTGCATTCATATTCTAACCCTGAAATCTCCCTGATTGTTCAGGGAGAATTTCTAGTTAACTTGTACAAAGGCACACTGACTCACACTTGATATGCGTGTATGTGCATGTGCATTAAAGAACACAAATACAAAGTTAATACTTGATATCACCCACCAAATCAGGTAGGCATTCCCATCGGGCCAAATTGAACAGGATAGTTATGAATGCAACTTAGTGCTCTTGATAGCTTTTTAAGGAATATTCTATGGTATCAAAAAAGAGAGTTAAGGTTTTAGGATCAGTCAATTTCATCTGCATTGGTTACAGACACGATATGTCTCACAGATATTATCACTTTTGGAAGGAGGAGAGAGAGCAGCAAAAAATGGATAATTTGGAGCCCATAAAGTTGAAATCAAATGTCTCTGAAATTTCAATGAAAAAACTGAGGCGCTGGTGGATCTCTAAATAATATATCATAGCTTTTCAAATCCAAACACACCAATCTAACAGAGACAATTGCAAGAGATTGGAACATAATCACATATGTCAATTACGCTCCAGAGTAAGTCTTCCAACTCTAAATTAGACAATCTATATGAAGATATACTGGTTTTGAAACCAAAATTTTGAGCTGGTATTTCATGTACACGAATAAATATGCACCTGCAAGCGTCTTTGCAGTTTCCTCCGATACAACAACCAATACCGAGCAAAGTTCATTCAAGTCCCGTGGTTGGACAATGTCTGCTAAGAGAGACCTATTAAAAAAAAGTTACTTTTGCCAACAAGCTTAGTAATGAGTTTTCATATTCATGAAGATAAATTTTTTTTACCTATATGTGAATTTTGAAGGACCCAATGTTGCAGAGCTACCAGCTCGAGCTACAGAAGCGGAAGAAGAGGGTACAGAACCCCTAACATGGTTTGCCTGGGGAATATAGAACATAAATAATAAATAAAAATATCATGTCAGAGAGCAGTGCACCAATCATGGTTGAAAAACAGTCTGTAAACTGCAGAAACTAACATTGAGCATGAGCAGTCAAAATATTAAAACACATTTCATTCATATCTCTAGTCTTAAAAAATGGCAATCAACAGTTGCCAATGCACAGCAAATTTTCTTAAAATGTTCTAATTTTTAGTAGTATATATCATTACAGATCTTATTTTTTAAACTACATAAACTGTTATGTTACATTCTAAGTAGAAGATATAAACAGCTACGCCCAGGTGTTTTCATGAAAAACAGCATAATGCCTTTAACAATAAACAAGCCTACCAACTCTATCCAACAAAAGAGTCCAATATAACAGTTTTAGAAAGCTTACCAGTTGAAATTGTCCAAGCCTGTGAAGAGAGGAATCCTTAGCCATTGGCCCAAACATGAGCTCCTGACCTTTTCTTGTCTTGGATACAGGAGGCCATGCATAACCAGATGATCCAATAGCTCCAGTTATGGCAGCATTTGCTGCCTCCTGAATATATGACATGTTGTTGGCATGTTCACCATGAAAAAGGGCCTGCCTCTCTTCACTTCCTTCAAAATTCTTGCAATCCATGCATTTGCAATTATCAGAGCACAGAATATTGGCCTGAAAGCACTCACAGTATTTTTTGAGACACCCTGATTTTTTGCAATGGCATCCCTTGTTGTGCTTTCCCAACACTAGAATTTCCCCAGTCGCCTCCTACAATTATCTCAAACAAATTAATGTTCTTGCTAGCAATGACCATAACAGAGTTCAATGTTAATAGTATATGCCCATCTGAATAGGCTCAAAGTGAATTCTAAAGATCACAATTTAGGATCAACATGTTGCTTTTTCATTTTATCAAATTATATGGAATTGCACGGAATTATATACTAAGATAGTTGTAATGAAATCAACATCCCTAAATCAATAATTCCAAGGAAAAGGCAGTGAAAAAAGAAAAAATGACAATGCTTTCAGTAATATACGATTACAAATCACTTTTTAAAGTTTCAGTGCTTTCGTGCATAAACCAAAAGGTTCACGGACAGGTTGGCAGGTCCATCTAGTCATTATCACATGTCAACGAGATAGATTGTGGCAGATAATTAACAAATCCAATTCGAACTAGAGCACAGACATGCATAAAAATAAGAAGGAGCACCTTGGAACATCTGTAGAAGGAATAATGGAAAAAACAGACTAAGATTCAGTAATTTCAAGACATCTTAACGGGCCATCCTAGAATGTTTGATACTTTGTCAAATAAATATGATATAGAATAAGAGCCAAGGTGACCATTACCTAATCAGTCACATTTAGAGAACAAAATGCAGTCAAGTTTTTTAATTTCTGATGCACGTACTCGATTATCCCGTGTTCCATGTGAGCCGCTGGCAATCTTTGGCCTCAAGGGATTTGGATTACGCCCTAAAGTTGCTTCAACAGCTTCTTGCCTAGCAGCTTCATTTTCAACATTGTTATAACAATTTACACAATTACAGCCATCACAGTATATTCCAGAAGCAAAGCACTCACAATACCTGATTAAGACATTTGCATCAAACCAGTTGATAACTTGTGTCAGCTAAAATGTTACTAATAATGAACATATAAATTGGCTGCACATGCAGAAAGAGATAATAAAGGTAAACATTACCCGTGTACAAGGCTCCCATAGTGGACGGAGTTGGTGACATGTATGTGAAGATGTTGTTTCTAGGAATTGAACTTGTGCCCTCTAGGTTGCATTCTTGCAACTCAACCACTGGGCCATGTTCGTCTGTAAATGTAAACAACACCCGTGCACAAGATTCCTACAGTGGGGGGAGGGGGAGGGGGAGGGGAGACATGCAAGATGTACGCAGACCTTACAACCACATATATGTGGAGACCCTTGTAACTCTACTACTAGGCCACAAGTTCATCTGTCAGGACTTGTGTATTTATTTACATACAAGCTGCACGGACAAGAGTATAGAAACCTAGGCAGGTCCATAAGTATAGATTCATACAAAAACATTCACATAATAAACATGCTGCAAATTGTTCCCAGTAAAAGCTCTTTACTAACTTATATCATCAATTAAGATATTAAATTGTTCCCATTAAAAGCTCCTTACTAACTTATATAATCAATTAAGATATTGCTGATCGGATTAGCAACATGTAAAAATGTTCCAGTAGATATCAATACACTGTAAACTAGTTGAACAATCAAAACAAAATATTTATAGATTAAGGAATCCTAGAAGTTTCTTGATAAAAGTCAACGGAAAATAGCACACTAAATTTGTTTTTCCTTTATGTTTTTGCTCATAAAAAGGTCAGAATCCAAGCACAAATCCAACAGTTTATATATATAAAAAAAAATGCCACCTGATGACCATTTTCAACTGTCACTTAAATTGGAAAGAAATAAGAACAGAAAAACAACAACTACAACATATAAGCAGATCAATACAAAGAAGAACCGTATATCAAAACAGAGTAAATATGGTATTGTACTTACAACTTCAAGCATCGGGAATGTTTACAGTGGCACTGTTTGTGCTTCTTTGGAGTCCCATCTTTTACTTCAACACTAGTTCTTGGTCTTGGTCTTGGTCTTGATTTTGGAGATTCCTGTTTTCTGGAAAAAGAAAATGTAGTGTTTAGAATCATTGCATGCATTTCGAACATTGACTTGTAAATCACAAGCAATGCCATAATGATAAAGTTACCGAGTCCATGAATGCACAGGCATTTCCATAAACTTACAGTTCATGAAAGACTACCCCTACTAACTACTAAGTGCATCCAAAATTACTAAGATCAGTACTTACAGCATTCCAAATCGTTTATACCCAAACTATCAACAAAGGGTTGGCACATGGACTCTTAGTTCAGTGATTAGATATTCCTTTCCATTCAGTGAGGTCACAACATAGCTAGTTCCTTAATGGCTGGTCTTGTCAACTTCTGAACTAACAGAAATGCAATAAATATAAAGAAGCAAGAAGTTAAATCAACCAGACTATAAGGAAACAAGATCAACTTTATCTCCTTCCATATTTGTAAATATCCATAACAAGAAAAATAATACTTGCAATCATCAGTGGCGGATTTATGTTATTGAATCCAAAATCAGCTTCTATAATAATATTTTAACTCAAGAATCGAGTATTCAAGCAAAAGCCCCTCAAAAAGTTAAAATTCAACCCATTCCATATAGATTTAGTCCTAAAATCCTAATTCCTAAGCCCACATACCCAATCCATTTGCCCAAATCCACTCTTAAAGGCCTCACAGTTACTTTGTGATGTAATTACTTATTATCAATTACTTTTCACTTTCCAGTAAATAGCCTAAAATATTTCAGAAGTGCTGCCTACTCCTATAAATTTCTGGCTCCACCACTAACCAAACTCCCCTCAATTCATTTTCTAGATCCGCCATTGGCAGTCATCTAGTTTCAAACGTATTGGGTGACTAAGAAAAATAAAATAGTACTTTAGTAGGACCTAAATTCACCAATTCAACCTCACATAGAGATAAAATTGCCAACCCCCCCCCCCCCCCCACCTGATGCAAGCAACAACAGGAAATCCAACTACACAAGGATCGTAACTTCAACAGCAACTACCCCACCCACACACAACAAAGGTCCCCAGATAAATGCCAAAAATATCGAGTCCAATGGTCCTTGAGCACATACAATAAATCTAGTTGGCAAGAATGAATTTTTAAAGCAAAGCCTTCGTTTTCAGTGCAATTCTTAGAGAGAAAAAAATACTAACAAGTAACCCAACAATATAGAAATTCTTCAATTGATTCATAGAACTAAAAAGCACATGAAAACTAAAACTTCCAAACAAAATGGGAAGTTTGCCAAATAATCCATACGCACAATTTCATAGAACTTCACATCACAGAAAGAAATTCCTTGAATAATGTATCATTCATGAAATCTCCAGAAAAACTGCTCAAACTTACAAAATCCTCGCAGAAGGATGCCGTGTCTGGGACGGTGCCGCGGGCCTGGCCCCCACCTGCGTCAGTGTCTGAGCAGATGCCGCCACTGGCTGCTGCTGTGGCACTTTTCGAGGTTGCGGACGTTCTGGCAACACGACGCTTCCCTGCGATGGCACGCCCGTGAAATCCAGCTGCCGTACGGGCTTCTTCACCGAGAAATCAGCCGCCATCGGAGCGCTCCCTTGGTCGTCCGATTGAGCCGCCACAGCATTTTTCGGAGGGAATTCGCGCCCCTCACCTTCCCCCATCAAATAAAAATATCAAAAATGCAAAAATCCCCACCAAATTCTGATCTCTTTCAGCGCCACAAACAAACTCAATCCACTAATTCTGCTTCAATATTCATCCAGGATTCCGAAAAGAAGCTCAAATTCTCAATTCTCAGATCCAGAACCAAATGAACGTTAAAATTGGGTGGAAAATGCGATTAATCAGCTGAAGAATTAACGGCGGAGTTGATATAAGACTCTTAAAATAAATAATTGAAACGAAATCGATCCATAAATATTGAATAAAAACTCTACGTGAAGAGGACAAGAGCGGGATAGGGTTTTAGAGATATGATTCCAGAAAGAAAATTGAAGAGAAAGAGGGGACTTGTTGGAGCAAAAGGTCCTTCGGTTTTGGTTGTGTTCTTGATCTCTCCTCCCTCTCTCTTTCCAGTTTTCAAATTGAATTTCCCATATAGTTAACGGTGAGCTTGGGTCTTGAGTAGATCTGGCGGTGACTGTTGAAAGCGTTTATCAGACGGTGAACATTCATAGACATTAGACTCATTAGCCGGACGATAGCCGTTGGATCAAGTAATCAAGATATGTGCGAAATTTCCACAAAATGGTATATAGTTGCTTGCTTTCTTTTGCGTTGGCCAAGAGATCTACAGATTTCGACACTTGGGGATGAATTGATTGGGCTGTTGATAATGTGTGTTCAGCTGTGCCTAGACTTGTCGTTGGTCCAAAAGTTATGATAAGGTAACACGGAGCTGCTCGTTCGAGATTGTCTTTCGAAAAAAATACTTAGAATTTCCCTTGTGCCAAATGCAAAAGGTAGGAGATAGAAGACTAGTATCAGAATGAAAGAACTCATATGAACAAAATAAAATAAAAAAACAGCAAATCACTAAAATGCATATGAAATTTCATTAACTGGTAATACATCCTCGAGTGTATTGAGGTGTGTTATACGAGCTAAAACAAAAATATAACCATAGAAATTACATCCACAAAGGCTTGAAAAGTAAATAGCTAGGTTAAGGATAATTGACTGAAATCATGCAAAAAAAAGCAGTAAATTTGTGGACACAGAGTCTGTGTTTGACACGGAGTGAGTGTAAATCTATCTACTTCTTCTTTTATAGTCTTCATGGTGATCATAATAGTCTTCATCTCCTATTTCCTTAGTAAAATCCTGACATGTTCTATAATGGGGATCGTGGGAGACAATCTTCTAGCTTGTTGCTTGAGTTGCTAGGTCAAAACTCTTCATAACCGCAACTTCCTCATGGTATTGGGCATCATGGTGAAAATTTCACGTTGTGCTCCTTCTTCAAGGTGGATGTGGAAGTATTGGGAACATGCATCTTGCTCTACTCTCTTGGATTATAGGTCTTATGCTTGCGATTGAGGAAAAATGGCTAATAGTCACCATATTATTAATACTCATGTACACTTGAACGTGGGAAGGTTTCTTCTTCCTCAAAGTGCAGGACAAATGTGGTTCTGGTCTTTGGTTAATGTGCAGCTGCTGGAGACGTGCTTAAGATTTTTAGGACGTGTAGACTACAAATTCTGAAATCTCATGAACTTTTTGTGCGTTTATCCAACTGAAATCTTGATTTTTGTTTAACAAACTATTTTAAATTAGAATAAAACAATTATGACAATAAATCACTTGATTGTAAAATTTCGGACATAGTTCTTCAGACATCCCTGATTTCCAACAACCAACTCCTAGTACTCAGCTCATATAACACCAAATTTCTTACAAACTGAACAATTGTTAACTCTCCTCAACCTCCGCCAGGACCGATCGTCTGTCGATGAGTATGCTCATCAGTTCCATGATCTTAGTGTCCGTAGTGGCATTACTGAGAGTGAGGAGCAAAGTTTGACACGATTCATCAATGGCCTTGAAAAATCCTTGCCATTGCCACATATCCACTGGTGATTGATTGTCCATTGCAAATTGCAGGACCCATGTCGTTACATGTCAACATGTGATTAAAGGTCATTTTTCGATACAAACAATGCCTCCTTCAAACATTCTTCTTATTTAAGGAGAAAGATTTGAATTTTTTGACTTTTGAATCCAGCTCTTATTGCTCCACATCTCAAATTTCAAACCAATCCTCTGACCAATCAATGAAAAGATGTGATGTCAGCCGCTTTTATTGCAGGTGGTTCACCTCCAAAGAAACTTTGACAGACTCGAACCATTCCCTCTTTCCTCCCGCCTCTTTGTCTCCACTTTCTCCCAAACTCTTTCTTCGAAAGTTGTCTTCCGTATTCTTCTCTCATTTCTGTCATGGCAAACCTTATCTTTAGCCATCTTTTATCCAATCCTGGACACCAAGTTTAGGAAATCATAATAAAAGAAGGCATACCTGTTAGTTAATGCTCATCCTTTTTTACAAATACCAATTACTACCTTCAGTCCTGAATCTCTTAAGCCTTTCTATCCTCTTTATGGTAAAAAATTCCTATTTCAAGTATACTCTAATCCGTCTCTAGCTGCCTGAGGATCCTCGCTACGGAGCTTTGCTAGGTCACCTTTACCCGAAGTTTGAAAGCCTATGAAAGAAACTGGATATCCATGACTTCATCCTAATCAGTGAGCAGAAGTTCTATGTAGACAAATCCCTCCCCTGTATTGTTGCTATATTCTGGGATGTAGGCAATAACTCCTTGCACTTCAGGTCAGGTTTATCAGTCAAAACCTTCAAGATCTGTCCTTCATTTTGGGAATGCATTTATATTATCCAGAAGCTAACAACGCAATTAAAGCTCTAGCAAAGGCTTCCTTTGCAGTATATATACATATATAGACACAAAGGTTGTGTCAGTCCAAAGTTGGCCTGAGGTGTCGGGCTTAGGGCCTGGCCCTGCCCCTGCCCCAGAAATGGAGCCTAGACCCATCCGAGGCCTAGGGTCAGGCTGTCTAACCCGATGTAATTTCATGCCTGAGCCAGGCCTAGGCTTGCAGGCCAAATGATGACCCCCTAATAACAGTTTTCATCAAAAGAGACAGAAAGCAACCCCTCATCTACTCCACCAAAGAGCAAAAGGTTTATTGACCAAGCTGGCTAGTCGAAGTCCTATCTCTATACCAAGAACTCTGAATGTTGGTGCTTCTGGTTTTTCAAGCTCCACAGCTCTCTTTGAGGAATGAATCATAGCTACCAAAAGACTTTTGAAAATCATGTGTCAAGGAGTCTGAGTCATGCCTGCATCAATCCATGCTCTCTAATCTAAAAATCACCATCAAGGATATTCTCCAAGCTGATCATCATCTGACCGTTATGCTTCTCCAAAAAATGGACCCCATCCAATCCCATCCCCTTGTGTATCAACCTCGACACACTTGCCAACTGAATTGCCAATGAGTTTACCAACCCTCTCTGACAGTAATTGGCGAGGTGTGAATTTGTATCCAAAACAACTCCAAATCAAACTTTAGCTCTTGAAGGAGAACATTACTTCTCATTTCCTGTAGAGTCAAGCGATTCCTATCAAACATCCATGGTCTGCCAGCAAGAATTTTCTTCATATCTTGGTCATTGTTGAAAATAATAGCAAACATATTCGCTTTCAGTTCCTTAAAAATTGAATGAACCCGAAGCTTCCATACTCCTTTCATCGTATTAGAAAGAACATCACGAGAAATATTTCATTCCTGATGCATTTATTTTTAAAAAAATTTATATAATGCACACACAAGTGTGACTTGATTTTTCGTGCTAAAAAAAACACGTATTCCATGGTAGCAGCATTTATGCTTCTATTGAACTAGCATTTGACAAATGCTACTCAAACCAAAAACTTGTCTATCTATACTTACAAATAGGGTGCAATTAGAAAATAATTTGAAAATTAACATATATGCAAATTTGAATGGTTTCCCAACGGGGCATAATGGTGTAAATTATTATAAATTGAAATGTGTTTTAAAACTTTTTACAAAAATAAAAAAATCCCGTTTTCTTTGTTTGGAAAAATCGATAAATAATAAATAGAAGATGTGATTCACTGTATCATAGATGTTTAATTAAAAATAATTTTTTTTTTGTAAAAATTAAAAGAAAGCATCATATTTTTATACTGTTCTTTAATCGCCATGTTTCACCATCTTAAGTCAAGAGAAAACATCAAACCAATGTTGCTAGAAGAATGCAAACAATAAAATAAAACATCAATATGCTACATAGGTAGTAGCTCAAACGACTAAACTTCCAAATACGTAGAGTGTGTTTAGATTGAGAGATTTGAGGGAAAGTGAAGGGAAGAGAAATGTGATTTCCTTCCAATTTCTTTGTTTGGATAGTTTATAAAAAATTAAGAGATGATTTTGAGGGGATTTGGGAGGAAGATTTCATTAATTTTTTATCAAAATTCTTCATCCCCAAAATGGAGTCATTTTGAGGGAATGATAACTATTTAACTTATTTATAAGTTAAAAATCTATTTTACCTTTGTACATAACACTTTAACACAAAAATAAGAATAAATTAATAAATTAAACTAATTTTCTTTCCTTTTTTTTTATATCTATTCAAACATAGGAGAAGAAAAATATTATTTCTTCCCTTTTTCTTCCATTCTCTCCCCTCCTCTTCTCTTCCCCTAAATCCCTAAATCCAAACACACTCTTAATGCAACTTATCAATACACAAAACACAATTAATAAATCTAAAATCTGTTACTATTTTATTTATTTCACATATTAATAAGTTCAGCATTCCATTGAGTTCCCCAAAAAAATGGACCAAAGAGTTACCTTCTCAATAACACCCATAATTCAATGAATCTGTTACAGGTCATTCAATACAAATTCAAGGAATGCAAACAGTTATGCAAAATAAATAGAATAATGGTAATTGCACAAGTATAGAGAGTGGATGAGAAGATACAAGAATATCATAGGAGACTTCCTTCGAAGTTGTTGCTTTCTCAGACAACGCATGCTCATTACAAATTTACTAATATTATAAAACATGGAACATCATTTTTCACAGCACAAAAACAAGAGCTCTTTATTCTCGTAAGTCATAACCATCATTAAAACACCTCAAAACTAAAGACTCCTCAGTATCTATAATTAAAAGTTGTCCACATAAAAACTGAAGATTGATAACAAAGGGTAATAAAAGCTCATCAACAAACAGGCACTCCATGAAGAACTGACAATTTAAAGAGCCTTAATGATATCATCAGCACTGGAGACTGTAAATTCTCCACCAGACTCGACGTTTGCAGCCTTCACCTTAAGGTCCTCAACCAAGAGAGCAAACCTCCTAGAACGAGTGCCAAGGCCTTTATCAGTCAGGTCAAGCTCAAGACCGAGAGCATGAGTGTATGTACCCGAGCCATCAGCTAGGAACTTCACATGTTTGTTGTCAGGGTAAGTTTGGGCCCACGCCTTCATGACGAAAGGGTCATTAACTGCAAACCAAACCCAAAACAGAATCAGTAAGCAAAAATGTCCAAAGGATAGGCCAATTATGTTCCATTGATAAGCAAGCTGAGCCAACTGTTACCAACAAAAGGTCTCCAGATGTGTTAGCATACTATTGCTCAGCAAGCTTAAACATGAGCAAGAACGGAAATCCCTTTTTCAATCATATATTAACTTGGTCAAAGTAATTCTAGCCTACTTAACCTTCTTCAAAACACACACAAAAGAAAGAAAGAAAAAAGAACTCTATCTGACTTAACTATCTTACCTGAAAAACAAATACAGAAGTGTTTTCAAAATATGAATGTGAATGTCAGCAAAATATGAATCTAAAAGCTCAGAAAGTAATGCAAAAAGATGATAAAAAAAATAGTGCATAAACATGGGTCTCAATCCAAACAGAAAACAGTTTTCAGTAGAAATCCACACAACCAGTCTGGTCCAGCCAGAGCAAATCCAATAAAAAAGCTTCAAATTTAACATTCACATACACCAGTCAAAAAGTGACTAATATAACAAGACGTCAGATAATTAAAACCAACTGCAATCAGCAATCCAATCTCCCAAACTAAAACCCAGAACTTGAATTGAAATAAAAAAAACTCCTCGATGATCCACTAGTAGTACAGATCTACAAAATAGCTACCTAGCAGTGCTATATTAGATCTAAGATGGTAGAGCAATAACAAACAACACAAAAATTAAGAAGTCATCAAAATGTGAAAATTTATAATATTGGGTCAAGAATATTACCACTGATGCACAGAATTTCATCGACTCCCTTGGCCTTCAGCTCCTCAGCCTTCTCAATGAATCCAGGTACATGCTTCAAGCTGTTTGGAATCATTTCACAAAAAGCAAAAGGGGTAACACCGGAAACAGACAAAGGAATGAATAGTGAGTTCCGCATAAACCAGAAATGAAAATTCAAGCATGCTAGCAATCAGACAGTCAATTCCCGCTGCTCGTCGTAAAGAAAAACAAAGAAACCGACAAGATTACCTGCAAGTCGGGGTGAAAGCACCAGGAACCCCAAAGAGGATGACCTTCTTACCGGCAGCGACAGCGTGCACGGACACTTGTTGCTGCTGACCCTGCTCGTCGAAGTACGAGAGGGTCCCGTCCGGCAACGCGTCACCAACAGCGATCGGAGCCATTTCACTATCAATGGACGAATCTTACTAGCGAGATCCCACAGACAAAGTGACAAACAGGCCGGCGAATTGTTTATGAATGAATGGGAATGGGTATGAGCGTATGAGTACATATAGATCGATATTCTTTCTAGATACTTCTAATTTTTATTCATTTATTGCGCTTTTAATGATTTTCTAAATTTTATATTTTTTAAATAGCCTTATTTATTGATTTTCCCAATTTTAAAAGATTTATACATATACTGTTATTTATTTACGTTCCATTTTTAGATTTATTTATTTATTTTCTAATTTTTGACTCTTGTATTTTTCATTTATTTGTGGAGATTCTTTAATTGGTTAGAACAACTCCAATGGGGAATTAGTTTCAAGTACTACATTTTGTCTTGGTGTTTGTGCATCCCCATATTATCAAGAGTCTCCCTATAATGGTATCAAAAAACATACACTTGAAACATAACTACCATTTAACTATTATTTCCCTCTTTTTTGCCAGAAGTTCAACCAACCACCACATAAAATTATAATTAAACCTCACATGTGTTAAAATTCTTTAATTTAATGGAAGTTCGAAGTTTGATAAACTGTCAAAATACAAGATAATGGAAGTTCGAATTTTGATTCAATTCATTAACATTGTATTTTAAAAACTTGGAATACAGATGATATCATTTCATTGGCAAAAGAAAGCAATATGTGTGCTGATTTTTAAAGACATTTTATCATTTGTACCTTTTTTACCTCTCCTTTGCAAGACGTGAAAGACTGAAAGCGGAATAAATATGCAAACACGCGTAGAAAAGAAAATAAAAAAATGATTTAGAATTTGTTAAATATGTCTCGTTTGTATTGACCTTGTGGGTCTAATTTTTATCCACAATAGGCACTCCATATCTCAAGTCTGTGGACAGTTTCAAGTGAAACACAAGTGTCATTTTTATCCCATTGTGAGTTGGTAGCATTGCAAATTAATATCTCAGGTTCTTCATATTGCTATTTTCAAGAGCTCATTGTACATGCTCTTAGAGGCGCAATTTGGTAAACAATTTTCACAAACATTTATGTTGTCTCCAGCATAAATGTTTTGTGGCTATCAAACAAGTATTTTCGGACAACAAAACTGAGACATTAGTTTTTATTGAGTTCTTAATGATTTTCTAAATTTTAGATTTTTTAAATAGCCTCATTTATTGATTTTCCCAATTTTAAAAGATTTATACATATACTGTTATTTAAATATGTTCCATTTTAGGATTTATTTATTTATTTTCCAATTTTTAACTCTTGTATTTTTTATTTATTTGTGGAGATTCTTTAGTTAGATTTTAATGTGGATTTGAAATCCGATTCTGAACGCAATAATGCATATTGATACTTGTTGGGTAAACAAGTTGACTGGTCTTGCAAACGTTGACTGCTCATCGCAATCGAATATGGAATGTCTTGATTTTCTAAATGTTAGATTTTTTAAATAGCCTCGCTTATTGATTTTCCCAATTTTAAAATATTCACACATGTTATAAATCACTCAAAAATAAATGATCAGATATGAATGTCCGACAACATAAATATGAGAGACCCATATGAAGAAAAGAAGTGACAATAATTATTATAATATAAGAAAATATTGAGAAAGTGGTTAATCTTCTTTCCATATATAGACACAAAGTGTCTTTGTAATTGATACGAGCAAATATTGTAACAATAAACAATCTATCTTTCTTGTTTCTTATTCTCTTGTTCTCCTGCTTTAAATCCTGAAACTGAAAGTTCTCATATTTACACCAATACAGATATTGTTATTGCTATTTATATATGTTCCATACATTTATTTATTTATTTTCCACTTTTGGACTTTTGTATTTTTGTTTTTGTGTGAATTATTGATATTCCAATTTTGTGGAGATTATTTAGCCAGATTGAAATTGGAATTTGAAATCCGGTTTTGAATGCATACGATACGAGAGTGGTGGGGCTTGCTGGCTTGGGAAAAAAAAAGTCTTGTTGGGTAAATGCATTGACTTGTCTTGTAATTAACGTGGAGAGCATAGGCTAAAACACACTTGGATTTTAGGGAGGGGTGACAAAAATCGATTTCGGGTTCGGGTCGAATAACATTATATGTTTACGAAATATTTATATGTCCGGATCCTAACTTGAATTAGATTTCGGATGTACTTAATCGACTAAACCTGGACAAGTAAAATGGACAATAACATAATCCGGGTTAGAGTCCGACATGTAAACCAGACAAGATTTCTGTATTTGGACATGGACCTGGATTTAAACTGGACAAAATTCTGTGTTTGGCCTCGGATTTAGGACATATAACTTATGTCCAAACTTGGTTTAATCCAAATCAAACAAATTCGATCATCCCACTACAATAGCAGGTTTAGCGTCGGCGCTTTAGAAACGCCTTAAAAATTACACAAAGCATCGTAAATAGTAATTTTCAGCACCTTACGAAATGTCGTATAAGCACCATGAAAAGGTAGTGTCGTAATATATTCGCGACGCTTTAGCAAAACGCCGTGAGCATGGAAATAACGCTACGCTTTCCAAATGCTGTAAAATACCTTAAAAGCGTCATTTCATAACCAGTTGACTTTGTCTTCCTAATTGGACGAAGGCCATTTATATTGCTATTACGACGCTTTTATAAACGCCGTAAATGCATTTATTAAATAATTATTTTGTACATCCACGACGCTTATTAAGTGCCATATTACTATTTATTAAATATTTATTTAATTAATCCAAGACACTTTTGAAGAGCCGTAAATATATAAAGCTGCACCAAGAAATACCTATTTACTGAATGCTCACCTTATAAATCAAAGTTGCAAATAGAAAAATAATCAATAACACATCTGGTGCAGATAGTCATACATTGAGTTGGCCTAATGTGAATCTTTTAACAATCGGAGCATGGGCCCTTGGTGGACCTATAGAACCAACTAGAACTCTAGCCCAATCTATCCAAAAAGTTACCATTGAAGGCCAAGACTTAGAATCATCATGCATCACTGGATAATTGGAAGATCGTGGTCAATAGTGTGAATGATGAGAGCATGAATAAAGGAGAGCATGATTGAGGGAGCAAAGATTATGTCTCTGATGCTTGATCGTAGGAACGAATAATAATGGAGGCTGTCATGGCTGATGTCGTGCAACGGTATTAAGTTGTGGAGTTCTATTTAAACTAGTTTATTCTCTTGTATTTGGTATCAAATTATGTATTAAGTAATATCTTGTGAGGAGAGATTCCTATTATGTTCTGAGAGAGATTCTCAATCGGTGTAACAAGTTAAAATATATATTTGTTTACATCAACTTGGTATCGAAGCGCCTTGATCCAACATCATGCTTACACGTTCTGGGAAAGACTACACTGGGTTTGAGTTTGATCCAACAAATCCGATCCAACAGGGTGAACTTATGGCTACATTAGCCCAACAACTTCCAGCCATTTCTCAAGCCCTCCAGCAGCTACCAGACCTGGCAAAACAGGTTAATCTATTGGCGGGACAGATGCAACAACTATGGGGAAGACAAGTCCTGAAGATCATGCACTAGCAGACCTACCCCAAAAAAGTGGAGTGAAGGACAAACAGACTGTAGAGGAGTTTGAAGGTCTGGGTTTGGCAGAAGGATATCGGAACAATCATTCCTATCGTACTGGTGAACGTTACCATGCATTCCAATATGACCTTGATCATGAATTCCAGCGTAATAGCCACAAGCAGTTCGGCCACTTTGATCCAGAAGAACAAGTGATGCAACAAATAAAAGCTGACGTTCTTGAATTTGACTGCAATATGGAATTTCATGAAGTCATGGACTGGTTAGTCAAAGTTGAGAATTTTTTCGAATGGATTGGAATGACTTAAGAGCAGAAGGTGCGATTTATCAAGATGAAGTTGAAAGGGCAAGCTTGTGTTTGGTGGCAAAGCCTTTAAGAACAGTGTTACCAGTCAAGATTGCCTTCTATTTCGGATTGACGTGATATGAAGGACTTCATCAAAGAAGAATATCTTCCATACAATTACAAAGAACTTGTTTATCGTGAGTTGCTGATTTGGAGCAACGCAAAGGTTCATTACGGGAATTCAACACCAGATTTCATGAGCTGAATATTTGATCTCGTATTCGGGAAGATCCACAACAATCATCAGCCCGATACAAGAAAGGGCTAAGAGAAGAAATCAGTAAAGAAATGGAGACTGCAAGGTTGGAGAATGTGAGGGAGGCCTTTCAATTGTCTTTGAAAATAGAAGGTCGCACTAAGAACCAATTCCATAAGCGTTACCAACCACACCAGCAAAGTTCAGAGTACAAGCCAATGCGAGGACAAGCAAGCACTTCACTCACTTCAGGTATTTTCGGTAAACCTGATACTGCACCCAATATAACCATCCCTCCAATTCAAAAAAATAGAGATCCTACTGGTCCAAAGTGCTACAAGTGTGGAACACTAGGCCACTATGCCTATGTCTATCCTACCAAGGGTAGGAAAATTGCATTGATGTGTGAAAGTGATGAGCTGGAGGTCACAGATGAAGGTCTAACATCGGGTCAAAAATCGGAGCAACTGATGAAGAGCTGGTTCCTTCTGAATTGCCCATGTGTGTAATTCGTAGAATTTTGACGAGGCACATTGTAGATTCCAATATTGAGGATTCGAAGCGTACTAGCATCTTTCGTAAGCATTTTAAGCGTGAAGGTAAAGCACTGGATGTGATAATTAACGGGGGCTGCAGCATGAACGTGGTATCCCAGGATGTAGCGGATAGGCTTGGTTTAGCAACAGAGAACCATCTTATGCCATATCAAGTTGGATGGATTGACGACACAACAATTTCGGTAAAGAAGAGGTGCCTAGTGTCGTTCTCTCTCGGAAAGAAATACAAAGACACAGTATGGTGTGATGTAATTCCCATGAAGGCCTGCTATATACTACTGGGAAGACCATGGCTTTATGATAGAGATGCATCGCACCAAGCAAGAGCAAATACTTATTGCTTCATGTATGATGGCAGTCGGATCACACTCCACCCTCTTGGCCCATCCAACACTCCTCCAGAATCTCCATCAATAGCAGCTATCTTAACTCCATGATAGTTCCATGTTACAAATGCATTACCTTTGCAGTTGCCACAATCAAGACTGATTGAACATGCCATAGATCTCATTCCTGGGGCAACAATACCCAGTTTACCTCACTACTGTATGAGCCTGATGGAGCATGACGAACTTCAACGCCAAGTACGTGAACTCCTCCAAAAGGGGTTTATTCAAGAGAGTATAAGTCCTTGCTCCGTACCAGCACTTTTAACTCTGAAGAAGGACGGCACTTGGCTTATGTGTGTGGACAGCCGCGTGTTCAACAAGATTACGGTGAAATACCGTTTTCCAATTCCACGTTTGGATGACCTTGTAGACCAATTAAAGGGTGCCAAATTATTTTCTAAACTGGATCTGCGCAGCAGCTATCATCAAGTGCGGATACGGCTAAGGGATGAGTGGAAAACGACATGCAAGACTAGTGAGGGCTTATATGAATGGCGAGTAATGCCATTCGGACTCTCGAACGCCCCTAGCACGTTCATGCGGTTGATGAACCATGTTCTTCGCAATCTTATTGGTAAATTTATCATTGTTTATTTTGATGATATACTCATATTTAGCCAGGAAGCTGCAGCACACTTATGTCACCTCCGTGAGGTATTTTATGTATTGAGAACAGAGAAGCTGTTTGTTAATAATACTATGTGTGCTTTCCTGCAAAGGCAAGTCCAATTCTTGGGCTTCATCATCTCTGATCAGGGCCTCAGTGTTGATCCAATCAAGATACAAGCTATCTCTATGTGGCCTAAACCAAAGAACATATTTGAAGCTCGGAGGGTTCCATGGCCTCGCGTCTTTTTATCGAAGGTTCATCTGCAACTTCAACTCTTTAATGGCACCAATAACAGATTGTTTGGAATCCAAATCCTTTTTATGGACCAATGAGGCGGAAGCAACTTTCTCTACAATGAAGCAAATCCTTTCGGCAACACCAATATTGCGTTCACTAGACTTTGACAAAGCCTTTGAAGTCTCTTGTGATGCATCTCAAGTGGGCATCGGAAGTGTGTTGAGTCAAGAAGGACGGCCAATCGATTTCCATGGTGAGAAGTTGAATGATGCCCGACGTCGATATTCTACGTATGACTTGGAACTCTACGCGATTGTCCAGATGCTCAAACATTGGAGACCCTACCTGTTACACCGTGAATTCATTCTAGTTACTGATCATGATTCACCACGCCACCTCAATTCTCAGCAAAAGTTGAACTTCCGTCATGCCCGATGGATTGGTGAATTACAACAATATACATTTGTTATACGACACCAGAAAGGGATTGAAAACAAGGTTGCTGATGCTTTAAGCCGTCGTGTCCATATCCTCACAAACATGGCAGTAAATGTTGTTGGGTTTGAATGTATTTGCCAACAATACGAAACTGATGAAGACTTTGGCAGCATATGGAAAGACTTGGTGGCTAGAGACAACACACCAGAGAGCCTTTTCCACTTATTTGATGGGTAAGTCTTGGAAAACACTCTACTGTGTTTGCCAAAAGGATCTCTACGAGACTTGGTTATTCTATAAATTCATGCTGGTGGTCTAAGAGGACACTTTGGCCGTGACAAGACATTGCACTTAGTCAGTTCTCATTTTTATTGGCCTAGACTGCGTCGAAATGTGTACCGTACTATAGATCATTACCAAGTCTACCAGTTTGGAAAAGGCAACCTGACGAACACGAGCCTTTACACTCCCCTGCCAATTCCAACACGACCGTGGGAGGAATTAACCTTGGATTTTGTTATGGGACTACCTCGAACTGCCAGGCGTCATGATTCATCCTCGTAGTGGTAGATCGGTTCTCTCGTATGGCACAGTTTATTCCCTACAGCAAGACCAATGATGCATCCCATATCGTAGCAATTTTCTTACGTGAAATTGTGCGCATTCATGGGATTCCTAAGTCCCTTACATCATATCGAGATCGTAAATTCTTAAGCCATTTTTGGAGATCATTGTGGGCCAAACTCGAGGTGAAGCTTCAATTCTCCACTGCCTTTCATCCTCAAACAGACAGGCTCACGGAAGTCACCAATAGGAGTCTAGGCAACTTGTTACGTTGCCTTGTCAAGGATCACACTACAACATGGGATCACATTCTACCTCATGCTGAATTTACCTTCAACTCTACTGTGAATCGCATCACGGGATGAAGCCCATTTGAGATTGTTCTTGGACATCAACCAAATGCTCCAATGGATTTACTTCCTCTTCCAACTCCATCTCGTTGTAGTCAAGAAGCTACAACCCTCGCAGATAATCTCCAACAAATCCACTAGGAGGTGCAAAAACGTGTAGCACTACAGAATGATCTCTATAGAAGCAATGCCAATCTACACCGGCGCCAAGAGATCTTCTCTGTTGGAGACTTAGTGCTAGTTAAACTATGACCTGAACGCTTTCCTCCAGGAGTGTATACTAAGCTTCATGACAGGCGCATGGGACCCTTTCGTGTCCTCAAACGAATCGATGCTAATGCCTACCACTTGCTTTTACCACCAGACGTGTGACTACATCTTGTTTTCAATGTCACTGATTTGGTTCGGTATAATGGTGCTTTGGTCGAGGATTCTGGGGAACCTACTACTGCTAGCATCCCTGCTGCAAATATACCAATGCCACAACCTGTAAGTGAAGAACGAATTGCATCCATTAAAGACCATCACTTTGTGTCGACTCGACGTGGAGGATATCACAAGTTCTTAGTAAGCTGGAATGGAAAGTCAACTTCAGAGGATACGTGGATTAATGCAGATGAGCTTGCAAAGTTGAACCCAGCACTCAGCGAACATTATTGCCAGTTGCATTTGACGGAGTCGAATTTTCGAACACAGGAGGGAATTGGTGCAGATAGTCATACATTGAGTGGACCTAATGTGATTCTTTTGACAATCGGAGCATGGGCCCTTGGTGGAGCTACAGAATCAACTAGAACTCTAGCCCAATCTATCCAAAAAGTTACCATTAGAGGCCAAGACTTAGAATCAGCATGCATCACTGGATAATTGTAAGATCATGGTCAATAGTGTGAATGATGAGAGCATGATTTGGGAGCAAAGATTATGTCTCTGATGCTTAATCGTAGGAACGAATAATAATGGAGGCTGTCATGGCTGATGTCGTGCAACGGCATTAAGTTGTGGAGTCCTATTTAAACTAGTTTATTCTTTTGTATTTGGTATCAAATTCTGTATTAATTAATATCTTGTGAGAAAGAGAGATTCCTATTATGTTCTGAGAGAGATTCTCAACCGATGTAACAAGTTATTGTGAAATATATATCTTGTTTACATCAACATCACTATAACTGATAACCATAGTTGATTAAAAAAACCATAGGGTAAATGAAGTCCCAAACGAAATTTATAGCATTTCATAATTCCTATAACTCAAAACAAGTTTATAGCATTTCCATAGTGACAAGATAAACAAAAAAATATAATATCAATAGCCCTTGCATTTCTAAGTTCACTGGCATCTACAATTTGACCAAATCTATACATAGATGCAAACAAAGACAAGGCACCACCAACCGCTTTGTTCTATTCCTCCAGGGATGTGCCATCACCATCAGACTTCAAAAAGTCACAAACGTAGCAGTTCTTGCAATAATCTTATATAACTTTCATGTTCGAAGCTGAAAAAGAAAAAAAAAAAGGTGCACCTAATCAATCAATATCCATTCACTTCCACATTCAAGATTGCAAATGAAACAAAGAAAATTAAGTGTCTAAGAATACCAGACCATTTCTTAGCCAAGCTTTCACTTTATTAAGAATCATGAAACAAGAGAGATTTTGTAACTCTAAAATTAAAAGGGCATAGAGACATAAATACTCAAACAACGCTAGACCATTTATTAGCCAAGCTTCATTGCAAACACAAACAAAGCATACTAGAATGTGGATATAACATGATTTAATATTTTCACAAAAAAATCAAAAAGGTTAAACTTACCATACTATACAGTATCATTGCCACCATTGCCCCTACCCATCAATCTTTGCAATGCTTGCGTCATTATCGCCATGCTTTCCTCCATTTTTCTTACTCTCTCATTAGCAGCAATCATCGGCAACTCTTGCTCTCTCATCGGCGATCCTCTTATATTCTTCAACATCTTTCCTTGCCATTTCGGCCACTTTTCTTGCAATATCAGCATCTTTCCTCGCTTCTTGGGCAGTCTGAGAAGATCCAAACCTACTAGTACCACCTTTTGAAGATGACGTCACTCCATATCCTCTGTAGCGCACATGCCAAGGTCCATCCGATCCAAGAACTTGTGTAAAGATGTGATCATCGTTTAAGGAGTTCAATCCCTCATCTCATTTGACGATGAGATTGCACATTTCATCCTATATACAAACACGGGTTTGATTAGTTTACAAGTAAACAAAAATATTAAATTGGACTAACAATAAGGAATAAAGTTGTACAACCTTTTGTTGTGTGAATGCGTTTGAAAATGATCCATCTTTATAGGTATAGCTGAGCTCGAACATTTCAATGCGGTTAGGTCGAACTCCCCTCTTTTTTGTCTAGTAACAATGGGAAAGAAACACTAGTTGGTCATTACACGATATACTTTGCACTAAATCGATATTCCAAACTATAAGCTCATAAGCTCAAAACTGCACATATATACGTCACCTCTTCATTCTCGATCTTTGCAAAGGATTTTCGGCTGGTGCGATGGAGCATTTGTTGAACTTCTCGATTTTCTTTGTTTTTTTTGGCACATCTCCTGCATGAATAAGTTATCATTAAAACAAGTGAAGATATAAAAATGAAACTAGACAAACAAAAACTGACAGTTGGTTATGCATATTACTTTGCAATGAATAGAAGAAAATATCATCAGAACCTTTGTTGCCCTCCAATATTCAGTTACCAACCAGTTCCAGTCATTTTCAGAGACGATGGATGATTGATTTGTCAGTCTTTGCTCATCAAAATCATGAATGTCATAATACTTCTTCTTCAACCTATACTTGAATTCCCTCCATTTTTTACCCATTAATCTTAGCATAAGATTGTCTCTTTATGGCTCATCACCTATATCAAACTTCTCCTATATAAAAACATAGGATCAAATTGGTAAGACTTATGTTTTCAATATTATTTACGATATACAGTAATTGAACTATGCTTACGTATCTTCACATTCTCAATCATTTTCTCCTTCTTATCTTTTTCAACACATCGCCATGATGTAGCAGCAACAGATGTAATAAGCATATTTCATACAATCACTCCCTGTTGCGACACAAATTTAGGATGATTAGCAAAAAGCTAAATTCACTTCAAATATATCAAAGACCATACAAAATATGTAGCATAACACAAGACATAATAGTGATTAGCAAAAAAGAAGGACAAAAAACTTATTAGCATTCCAACCATAACTATAGGAAAGCAGAAATAACAACGAAATTTATTAGCAAAGAAGAGGGCTGCAAACAAACTGAGGAAAACCACACATCAATTGTCATCCAACAAATGAACAAGAGGGAACAAAGTCTCAAGAAATTTTCAGAAATCACTTGGGTAATCTAATATAGTTAAAACCTCCAATTCACTTAAACAAAACTTTCAAACCCTGATGGACATATATAGTAATATAAAATTATTAAGAGGCAATTAGAAAAATAAGAGCAGCCAACTAAGAAAAAGGCAAAGCCTTGCAAAAGATTATATATAGAAGACTACATTAACAATCAGATTTAAATATCACATCAGACATTGCAAGAATGACCTAAACAAGAGGCACTTAGAATCAAACATAGATACATAGGACATTAGCGTAGAAAGACATGAACGAAATCCTTGAATCGATTAAGGCCTCGTGTTTTTTAAATCCATGTAATTGTGTCTCCTATTGACTAAACAAATATTTCAAATTCTCCAAAGAATAATCAAGAATAAAAGAAATAGTAGTATACGAATTATAACCTAACCTATAAATATTCACCCTTTGGTTTGTAAGGGAAAGACTAACAGGGGAAAACGCCTTCACACCCTTCAACGATAAAATCATTTGGTCATTCAATTACTAGCAAGTACTCTGTTTGGGTCGTCTGTCTCATCACAAAAACAAAAAAAAACCATAAATCGAAGCACCAATGAACAAGTAGCAAGAAGGAAAGAAAAGAGTTACAGAACCTTCGGCGTAAGTCCCATTGGCGAAGAAGGCATTGGCAGTAGGCCTGATGATTCGAAGCAACAAACTAGTTAGAAAGAGGGAAGTGAATTTCGAAACAATAATTTAGCATATGAGGGTTTTTGAGAGCGCGGAGAGGAAAGAAAGAGGGAAGTGAATTTCGAAACAACAATTTAGCAGATGAGGGTTTCTAAGAGCGCGAAGGAAAAGAAAGAGGGAAGTACAACTTCCTTCGAAACGGCGTCATTTTTAATGCCTAAATTTGTAGTGCTTAGTAAAGAAGCGTCATTAATGCCTCTACATAACGACGGTTAAATAAAGAGTGTCGTTTTCATGTTAAATTTACGATGCTTTATTTACAATGCGCCGTCAATTTTTTTAAAATTTTTTTCTCATATTCTTGTAATAAAATAATTTATTTTTCTTTTAATCTTGATTAATTAGGTTTCAAATTTAAAACTTTATTATTAGATTCTAAATTTAAACTATTGGATAAAATAACTTTGTATTATGATTGATATTTTAAGAAATATTGTGTTGTTTCTAAATTCGTACATGCACTATATACTCATATCCCAAATCCTAGAACTATACCCTAAATCCTAAAACCTAAATATTATACCTTAGTGTTAAACAACAAATTAAAAGCAAATATATACTTAAACTAAACTATCTATGCAAATCCTCCAAAAATCATTTAATACAATTCTAAAATGAATAAAATGTATTTATAATTCTATTAAGAAGTAATTAATAAGTCTTTATAATATCAACCCTACGCTACCCATAACCTCAACTATATCCATGGAGAAACCTCTCACGCCCCGAGAAGATGGCCGCCATCTGGGTACTCACCTGAAGAGAAAGAAGAAAATAGAGGTTGAGCTAAATAACCAGTGGGGGTATAGTACCCGATAAGGACCCGGATATCCATGATGCATATACCCGAGAGAGCAAATCACACCGATAATCAACTCAAGAGTAATGCAAGAATAAGCAGGAACAGGAACACTAGGAACATGCTCATGCCACCATCACCACCCATATGCATATATAAGCATACAAATGCATAAACCAACACACATCTCATTCCAATGCGCATAGCACCACAAATATTCACATCCAACCAATAGCACACGGCAGTCCAGAATCCTCCGTGGAGGCCGTGACGCTCATATACCCCATACTATCAAATGGGTAATAGATGAGAAAATAAATTCCAAACAGGATGCCCCGTACAATCAAATGGGCAACAAATAAGGGAATAAATCCCAACAGTAATCAAATATCCCATACAATCAAATAGGTAACTTATAAGGGATAAATCTCAGACAATGATCATGTCTCTCGATGGTGTGTCGCGAGCACAAGCATCGCACAAAACCAACCAATCACGTCAAAGCTATCACATCCACAATACAACCCACAGTCACAATCCAGTCCATTTAAACACACAATCAACCATATTTCATGATGCAAGTATATGGCGATTCAATGAATAGAAATCAAGTAACAATCCAATGAAGTGAGTATTTAACGAGCTAGGAACATAATACAGAATCAAAACTCATAACATCACAATCAAGCTCTATACGAATCTAGACAGAGACAATATAATGTCGATAATTCCCAATGTAAATGACATTAAGGAATTTAACGAAGAAGTAAATAACAAGGGGAGTAATATCCCAGAATTTATAATAAAATAAAAGATCGGGTATAAGAGGCCAAAGAGATCAGAACCCCTACCTTAATAGCAGTGCAAATAACACCAAACGTATATTGCGTCTCCTCAATCTCCTCAATAACAGTGCAAATAACACCAAGCGTCTACCACGTCTATTGCATCTCCTCAATCTCTTTTGTCAAACTCTACTCAATTATCCATGGTCTATGTCTTGAAATCTTGATCAACTATCATTCCTTTTGTGTTGACTAGTAAGCCAAATTGACTTTTATACCCACTGTCAATTATTACTAAAACCTTTGATCCAATCACACGTGTCTTCATCCTTGCATGGGCTCAACAATTCCTACGGGTCAGGACAACGGGTTGGCAACTAGGTTCAAAACGAATATGCACTTTTCGACAATTGTTACGGCATGCAACTGACTTGGATAACAGCTACTCAACACGGGGAGTCCCTTTGTGGTGTTGGTGATAGCCAGAGATGGCTAGAATGGCCGGATCGGGCCCCTTTTCTGCTGCAGCTTTAAAAGCTTTTTCCCGTGGCTCTGGTGTACAAAGACACCCAAGGGAGGCTGGGTTATACTCCAATTTTTCCTGTGGTTCTTTCTGGGTCGATGGTTGCGATCTTATGGTGGTCGGACGACAGATTTAGGTAGTGGGTGGAGGCAGTGTGCGGAGAGAGGAGCTTATAATTTTTTTTCCACGATTCCCTTGACAATACAGGTATTTATTAGTTTTGATTTGAATTTTTCCTTAATTTGATTTATAACCCTTAATTGTTTATCTTTTCCAACTTTTACCCCTCTTTGTTTCATAGAAATGTCATTTACCCCCTTACAAAAGTTTGGGGTTTTACACTTATAGTACCCAAACCCTAAACTTTGAATGTCAAACCCTAAACCCTAAACATAGCCCTTAATGTTAAACAACAAACCCTTATGTGGACCTAGACCTAAACAAACAATTCTTATTAATTCTTATACCTCGGTATTGATCTAATGCATCTATCACTGCAAATTAACACAAACAAAGTAGTTAGCCCAAAATTTATATTTATATGTGTGTTATGAGTACAAGTGTATATATGTGTATATTTTGGTATAATTTAAAGTCTATTATATTAATTGGTTCATATTGATTATTATTTGTAAATATAAGTATGTGAAATTAATCTGAGGCCCTATAAATCAAAATTTATTTAATAAATATAACGGCGCTTTTGAGTTTGAGCACCGTTAATATCTACAATGTTACGACGCTTTGTCAACAATGTCGTTAAATTACGGCGCTATTTAATAGTGGCGCTATATGAAAAAAAAATCACGACATTTGTTTTAGAAGCACCGGCTTACTAAGTCGCTTAAATAACAAGTGTTGCGATATTATTTACGCCAAACGTTACGCACGAATTATGACGAAGCGTTTTGTATGAGTGTCGATATATCGATGTTTTAACGACGCTTTTCGTAAGCGTCGCATTTGTTTTATAATGTGACGACGCCTATATAAAAAAGCGTCGTGGTAATAAGCAAGCGTCAACAATTCTACGCACGTGTCGTTAAAAGTGTCGTAATAGCATCCAATTTTTGTAGTGTCTGGACCGAACAAAGTTTGCCACCCCTACTTTTAGGAATGAAAAAGTACAAGGTTTTTTGTTTTTGTTTTTATATGACAGGAAATATGGACTCTTAGTCTATATAAATTTCGGATACTTATGTTATTGCCACTCTCCAAATGCCGGATAAATCGAGTTGAATATAATAAAATATGTGCAATTTATCATTGATAATTTGACATTGTACTTTCAAATTTCTGATAAATTAACGTACTATGATCTCTAAACTTTATTGAATGGTAGTTGTTTGTCATGTCATTAACTTGTTATTTTTGTTGTATAACTTTATTTGTATTCGAAGGCATGTATTTCAACTAATTCGTTTAACTTTGTTTGGTCATTTTTGGAGATTCGCAATTAGTTTTGAGTTTTTTTTGGAAATGGGTGAGAGGGATTTGAACCCTAATTATCAAAGTGATAGACGTTATCTTTACCATTCCAACTAATGACTCCATGTATAATTAATTTTGAGTTAGTTGAGTAGGTTTAAGGTCATTAGCTATTTAAAATATAAAAAATTTAATAGGTAATAGTCATCTACATTCATATTAATGTTCTTTTGTCTGCAATTGGCATACTCTAAATTAAGAAAACTCATAATTTTTTTTCTGAAAAGTGCTTATTTGGTATCTTGAACGTACATACTCTATACTGAATGTCTGTAATCAATCAATCAATAATAATTATTTGGCACCTCTATTAAATGGCATGTAATTGTTTATTTATAGTTTTTCATTAATTTTTTAAAAAATTAAATATCAAACAACTAATGACATGTCCAAAATTCACAAATAATTTTTTATATATATTTATTATTTTTTAAAAAATAAATATCAAACAACTCACAATATGTTCAATATCCATAATTGATTATTCTTTCGACATAATTTATGTTATTTTATAAAATTATTTATCGTTTTTAAAAAAAATTGAAGTGTGATACAATGAATCACATTCCTTTCACCTGTTTATTAATTTTACTTAATTAAACATCAAGATACAATGAACCATAATATCTATAAATTTTAACGTAATTAAACATACATTGAATCACATTTTCTTATTTACATTTACTTAATTAAACATCTAAGATACAATGAATCGCAATATCTATAAATTTTCACTTAATTAAACATAGAACACATCACATTTTCTTATTTATATTTACTTAATTAAACATCTAAGATACAATGAATCATATTTTCTTTTAAGTTTTTTAAACAATTATATTGCTTTTAATGAAATATTCTGTAACACCTGGAAAATTTACCAGGTACGTTTTTAGACTTTCATATACGTGTAGAATTACTAGGAGTTCACGTGAACATGTAGCTTAATATTTATCAAGCAGGTTGTTACAGAGTGACCATATATATATATATATATATATATATATATATATATATATTGAAACAAAATCTAAAGAGTGTTTTGTTACATGTGAGGAAAACTTTGCAGTGCTAAGGAAGGAAAGATCAAGGGACATGTGTTACATTATGGTGAATTTGATCAAGAGATGTGATAATTAATCGTGCCAAGTATTAAGAAGAGTTATCATTATAGGGACAAGTGGTGATTTGGGGTAATTAAGTAAGATAAAAATCAAAATATATGGTAGGAAATAAGCCAAGTATATAAAAATGTAATCATGAGGAAATGATATTTAATTAACACTTGTTAAGTTAAGATTGGATGATTGAGACTTATATAAACAAGAGGAATAACAAGAATTCTCCACCAAAAGAAAAAAGGAGAGTGGGATCATAAGAAAGGAAAAGAAAGTGTGGAAAGAAGTTGTGGGTTGTTCAAGGTGTAAGGAACCAATTAGCTTCAACCAAGGTAAGGAGAATTTTGATGTTATTTAGTATTTTTATCACACTATGCACATAATATGTTTAGATTTTGCATGGTAAGAGGATAGTCTCTATTACATGTCTAGATCAAGAAAATCATGTATATATATATAATAAAAGAAGTAAGTGATTAGGAACGAAAGACACAGAGCTGAGCGTCGTGTATGACAAGAGGAAAGGAAAGTTTCCTATTCAAAGGTAACTGTCGACAAAAATGAGGGTAGCCGTTGCAATAACATCGAAATATTTTAAAGTTAATATTATACTATTGGATGTGTTCATTTCCATTACAATAATATATTATTTTTCGGCAAAATGGTACTTTTCGTCCCCCAATTATTGGTTGGGTTTCATTTTCGTCCCTTAGTTTTTTTTCTCCCTTTTTCGTCCCCCAACTATGGGAAAGTAACATGTTTGCCCCTCGAATAAATTTAGCGACGGAAAAATCCAACATGGCATCCCATTGTTCGTCAGATCAGATTCTCTAGCGTGCCACGCAAGCATTTTCCGACCATAATCTCACTTGAAGGACGAAAATGATACTTTCTAGTAATCGAGGGATGAAAATGGGAGAAAAAAAAGTTTAAGGACGAAAATGAAACTCGCCCCATAATTGAGGGACGAAAAGTATCTTTTTGCCATTATAATTCATGACTATTGTTTACTTTACACAAAATTTAACATGTTCAATAAGAAATGTAAACCAAATACGTTGAATAATATTTGTACGTATATATGTACATGTCCGAACTTTTACGTAAAAAGCACGCAATATTTTACTTATATATATATATATATATATATATATATATATATATATATATATGTATGTATGTATGTATGTATGTATGTATATGGATTTTGACTATATTGACAAATCTATACGGGTGACATGTATGAAAGTATATTTCATGTGTTTTGTCTCAATATATATATATATATACACACACACACTTTGTGATTTGATCTCTATTTGTTACAAGTTAATGGATAAAAATAATTTTAACCTCCCTATGCTGATTTCCTGAATACGTGGAATTGGTGAATATTGTTACATGCTTGTGCATATGGCCACCCCAACCCTGACCCGGTTGTTGATTTTGCAAACTAGTCCCAACGTGTGACTAGATTGTGTGTAGGATTATACTCCCACACACTGATTTGGATTGAATGCCATGATCCTTCTGACGAGAAGGCATACGGATGGTTATCCCTTTCCTGCTAACCAGATTTACGAATTCGGGGAAAATCATATGTTGGGGATTTTAAAATCCGTTACACGGATTGTGATTGGAATTATTAGACAGTGAAGTTTTACAACATTATTGATATGTTATGCTATTTGGAAATAAATCTACCTTTTTGAATTGAATATTTGATTTACTGTTGCATCCGATTACATGAATTTCAGAATGTTTCCAATGAATACTATTGAATTTGAGAAATTAATACTCTTTCAAATTTTAAAACTTTAAGTTCTCATTTATAAGCGTTTCATGTTAAGCTTAGCTAACCCTCTTACATGTTCTTCGCACATGTAGATAATTGTTAGTGCTGAGAAAGGAATATCGAGCTCGAATAAGGTTCAGAGATTATTTACTAGCTCTAGAACTATTGTAAGTATTTAAGGATAAGGATGATTGTATAAGAATGATTCTGCGTGTATTTGGAAATTGTAAGTTTTTAAGTACTCTTCATAACGGGTATCTTTAGATAAAATTAGAGTGTGACTAAAGTTTTCCGGTAAAAAGATTGTTTATGTCCTCGAACTTTCATCAGATTTCCATTTCTATCCTTAAACTATGAAATTTATCGATTATATCCTTGAACTTTCACAAAATTTATCGATTATGTCCTGACTCACTGTTCCGTTGAGTTCACCCAACGAGTTGACTTACATGGCACTCACCTCCGGTGAGTGAAAGCCACGTCATTTCCACGTTGGCAAATAACATTAAATCTATTACATGTCATATATCATTATTAATTAAGAGAAATAAGACAAAAACCCTAAATCTTTTCCAAAACGAGTTAGGTCGCGAACCATCGAGTTCGTGAAGCCTTCAGTCATTTTCTTTGAAATCGGAGATCAGAGAAGGAGTTGAGGTGGTGGGTTGCTTTCGAAGAAGAGCGCATACGGATACGGCAAGGAAACTGAAGCATAGGTAAGGCGTTTCCAATCATTCATTTATAGTTTTAGACTTTCGTTCGTTCCTTCTGATTATAGTTCTAGGGTATTTCGTTCATAGTTTTAGGGTAGGGTTTCGTTCGTTCCTTTTGATTATGTTGTACCATGTTGGTTTGTAGGATGAGTTCCATGATTTTTAGAGTCAATGTTCACTTTGGGGGTTTCCTGGTTAACAATAATGATAGATATGTATGTGGTAAGGTGAGAAATCTTATGAATGCTGGATTGGAGCGATGGACAAAATTATATTGTGTAGATTATCTACAAAATGGACTTGCTATTGATTTGTAATTTGTGGACTTGAAATTTCTAAGGAATGGTCAACCTCTTTCATGTGGTTTGGTTGAGCTAAAGAACGACATTGATTACTATGATATGGCAATCGTAGGAGCTACTCATGGGTATGTGAATTTGTATGTTATTCACCATGTTATTGAATTGAGTGATGCAGAAAACTCCAAAGGGAAAGAATCTCCTCAAAATGATTCACATGAGAATGAATACATTGCGATTGATTCCTCTTATGATGAAGAACTCTCTGACTGCGATTCCTCAGACAAACAATCCTCTGGAGATGAATATATTTCCCCTATTGGCAGCAAGAGGCAGGGAAAAAATGTGTAGGTAAGAAAATATTGTATTTTATGCCTTTGCTACTGTTGCACTTGTACAATGTATAAACTTTGTTCTGCCTTTTATTTTGTTGTACATTGTATAATGTAAGTGATTGTTTGTTATGGGATATATGTTGTTGAATCTGTTAAGAGTGGTGCTGCATTCCAAACTCCTGCATCAAGGAATGTTGGCAGTTCCTCACAGCTTGCTGGCAGCACCTCTAGAGTTTCTGGCAGTAACTCTTCTCCAACTCTTCGCACAACTGCAACTATATTGACACTCATGGCCAATCCTACAACCAATAAAAATGCAAGGAAATGAAGAAGATCGTGTATGGGATTTTTGGATTCACTTAGTGGTTCTAATGCTAAGTAATTTTGTGACCTATTTAAATAGTTGTTAGGTTGTCACTGACCTTATGAATCTGGTAATGGTCTTATGGTTGTGACTTATCTTTTGTATTTGTGACATGGTTAATGATGTAATTGTTGTGACTTATATTATGTTAAGGTTAAGGTTAATGGTCTTGTTTTATACAGCTTCGTGGTATTATTGATGTTGATTTATTAAGATTCAGTATTGGTTTTTTCAGAGAAAAAACCATAGCATGCAAAAGATTCAAAACCTACATGATCATACCATTCAAAACCATTACAATTGGATGTATAACACTTAAACAAAATTAGCATAACACTTGAACAAAATTAGCATAACATTAGATAATATTCAACAACATTAGCATAACACTTAAACAAAATGTAAGCTGCTTTTTAGGTCATTACATTAGTGGTTGAAATATAGTCCAACCTACATGGCAAGCCAGTAAACAAAATATTGCCCTATTTTTAACAACTGTATTTATGCCTGGCACTTCATACTAATCGTCAATGGTTGATTGTTGACTTGGGTGTTCAGTTGAATCCATATTTGCAGCTCCACTGTTTGAGGAAGTACTTACCCCTTTAGCTCCCCTATATCCTGATTCTTGTAGGAAATTGAGCATATGCGGTTGGATCCTTTTAGATAGTTACTGAAAAGAGTAAAAATCCAATCATTAGTGAGTAATACAATAGTACAAGTTCAATGTGAATAAGGTAACAAGTTTAATATTACACACCATGAATCTTGTTGGGTTGTTTGCTTGCCAGTGGCTGCAACCAATACCAGGTATTTCAGCTGCTTGTGGTCCCCTAGCTGCTTGTCCCCTAAATGCTTGTGGTCCCCTAGCTGATTCTGCACATTCACCTCTTCCCATTCCAGCTCTTCCAATTTCCCTTCTATCTCTAGTATTTTGACCTCTACCCCTTCCCATTCTGCCAATACCCCTACTAGTTCCTAGATTCATACCTCTGTCCCTCCCAAATTGCACCTAGTTAGGATCAGACAAATCAGCCTTATAGGTCCTGACATTATGTCCAGTTATTCCACATCTTTGACATCTCATTTTTGTTGTCACCCTACTTTTCTTTGTAGCATTTCTAGTCTCATCGTGTTCTAATCTTCTTCTTTTCTTTGGCATCCCTACTTGTTTTGTTACTGCAGGTGGCATGATGTCTGGAAGACCAGTGTCGATCCATGAGTTAATACCATTACTTGGCTGAATGATTGGTGAATAACAGTGCTCATATGCTGGTTTCTTGAAACAGTTAGGGATATATAGCTCAATATTATGCTGTTTGAAGTTGATACAACTAATAGCATGGCAACATGGCAAGCCAGTTAAATCCCATGCTCTACAACTGCATTCCCTTTCCTCTAAGTCAACTGTGAAAGTCTCACCCATCTTTGACACCCCAAATTTCAAACATCCAGCCCATCTTGCCATCCACCTTCCACTCTCATTCCAACTTTTATTGATCCTCTTCATTGGTCTTGGTAAAATGGAACCTTCAAAGTTACTGACTTTCTCCATGTTTTGGCACCATCTGCTCATCAAATAATTTTTTATCTCCTCAAGCATAGACACCACAAGCATTTCTCTAGCACATAAAATGACACTATTGAAAGTTTCAGACATGTTGTTCACCAAAGTGTCACATTTTGGATGGCCATTAAAGTGAGACCTAGTCCAAAACCTTGGTTCAATACCCATTAATCTAGAATATGCTGCAGGTTCAATTGATTCAATCTCCTTCATTGTCCTCATCCAGTCTTGAGGGTATGATGCTCTTGCAGCCTTCCACATGAGATCCTTCAATTGTCTGCCAGGGAACATTTTCTTGAAATTACTATATAAATGCCTCACACAAAGTCTGTGATCCACACCTTGGAGGTCTTCATCTAATGTCAACCCTAGCCCCTTTTGTTGATCACTCATGAAAGTCCATCTGTTATGCAAATGTGAACCAATATCTTCAAGTAATTTTCCAATGAACCATGACCAAGTGTCTCTATTCTCCCTTTGAACTATAGCATATGCTATAGGTAACATTTGGTCATTTGGGTCCCTCCTTATTGCTGTCAATAGTTGCCCCCCATATACACCTTTGAGGAAACACCCATCTAACCCAATAAATGGCCTACAAGTTGCAAATGATTTCTTGCAAGCTTCTAGACAGATATAAAGCCTCTCAAACACGGGGAATATGGTTCTAGGGGGAAGTATAACCAATTGAGAATCATGGTTTGAACCATCTGCCCTAACAACTGCAGAACTACCAGGATTTGACCTCAATATCTCTGAACAGTAATCATGTAATCTCTTAAACTGTTCTTTATGACTCCCCTGCACTATGTCCAATGCCTTTGCCCTAGCTGCAAGCCCTAAAGAAATTCCAATTACATATTTTTCCTGCACATTCATCATGATCTCAATAAGCTTCATCTTAGGATTCCTTTTCAACTTAGGCACTAACTTTTTTGCCTACCAATTTGAACTCAACATTCTAACATTCTGGCTCCTAGTACAATCATGTTTCATGTTTGCAGATTTAATCTACCACGTTGGGTCATTGGGAGTCTGAGAAGCATACAAAAAAAATTTACAACCTGTAGAGCATACTACCCTTGCCCTAATTAAGTCTAACTTATCTCATTTCAATTTCTTCCCAGAGTATACTGCATATGAAGCTACTGCATCCTTGAACTCTTCTCTACTAGCAAATGTTGTGCCAATCTCCCAAATGTAGTCAGACATATCTTTCCTAGGAATAAAATTTGGATAATTATGTTGAACTACTCCTTCATCTACTTCAGATATATCCTCATCACTAGGAAGACTATGCAACTCCTCATCTTCACTGCCATCATCACTAAGACCCCTAACACTCACGATAATCCCCCCCAAACTTTCTTCAATCACATCTTCCTCAACCTCATTGTTATATCTAATCTGCAAAGGATGTGCCTCAACTCCAACGTCAACATAGTTGTCATATGCAAGCTCATCTTCTTCAATAGCAAATGACCCATCATCACTGTCATACAAACTGCCATTATCAGAACTACCACTGCCCAAACTGGCATCACCAGAATCACCCAATTCCTCCATTATAGAAACCTTCCCACATGTAAATGTCGGCATAACAGAGACAGAGACAAAAATATCTTTAACAACTTTTCTACTCCATTACAAACGACAAAAGAACAAAGAAAATGGAGATATTGGAAGAATAAATAACTCATAGTGGTCCCGACTTTGCACCCTTTACACGAAGCACGATATTGATGGTTCGAACTCCCTCCAGCTTCGACGATCGATCACGTTGCACCCTTCAGCCTCACGATCCTTCAATATCTTGACTCCTTCACGAAATCGTCCGTCTTGCACACTGGGCTTCAGTCCTCGACGAACTCGCATTTGAGCTAGGGATTTCATGTTTGTAACGATTTGGGGCAAACTCGTCTTCAACATATAATATCAATTTTTTAATAGATTTAATGTTATTTGACAACGAGGAAATGACGTGGCTTCACTCACCGGAGGTGAGTGCCACGTAAGTCAACTCGTTGGGTGAACTCAACGGAATAGTGGGTCAGGACATAATCGATAATTTTGTGAAAGTTTGAGAATATAATCAATAAATTTCATAGTTTAAGGATAGAAATGGAAATCTGACAAAAGTTCGAGGACATAAACACTTGTTTTGCCAAAGTTTTTCCACAAACTTTCTCAAGCCAAGCCCACGTTTACTTAGTAACCCAAATATCCCCAAGCCCAAAACCTGCCAAAACCCAGAAATAATACCCATCCTTTCCTCCTCTCTCTATCGGTGTTTGGGCTGGATAGAGCGTCGACAGGGAGTTCTAGGGTTCGTTGGCTCGTCTCTGTGGATTTCGGGAGAGGTAAGTCTTCGAACATCTCTGTGTATTTTGAGGGATTTGAGCCTGCAAATGCACTGAAGCGATTGTCTATTTTGTGCGGATTGGGGGGTGTATTTTGGTGGGTCGATTGTCACAGCAATTTGTAGAAATTAGGTCTTCTGATTTGGGGGTTTCATGAAATTGGAATGCATGTGCAAATTTCGTGTTTTCGCTGTGTTTGGACTGTTGTTGCAAGTTAATTGCTGGGTTTGTATGGAGAATTGAATGTTGCTTGAGATCAAATTTTCTGAGTTTTGGGGCTCTCGATTCTGAAAGCTGGGTTCTTGTGCTGAAATAATTTATTTCGTTCTTTTCTTACCTCTTTCTCTGGATGCTGCAACTTCATTCTTGTTTCTGATTAAGAAAATTCTCCGAGAACTCACAGAAACCGATTGCAAACCAAAGATTGTGAATTGTTTTTGGTACCATCCCAGTTAAGGCTTTACTGATTTTATTCTGAGAAGAGTTGTTTCATCTAAACACTTGAATTGGGTTAATCAGTTTTTAGTTTCTGGAATGAGAGTCCCAATAGTGGGTTTCACATTTCGTGAGCCGACTAAACGGACGTTTATTTTGAGAACACCAAAGCTTGCAGCTCTCTTGAGAAATACCCTACACTCTTTACCCAGACCCATGTTATCTCCCATGTTCTCTGTAACTTTGTCTTTTGGGTCTTATAGGTATTACAGCAATGATAAAGTTAATGATAATGGGTCAGAATCTGGAAATGAATGGGAGAGATTGCTTAAGCCCTTTGATCTTAAGGAGCTCAAACGGTCATTCAATCGAATCACCCCGTTTGAGCTTTGTAAGCTCCTTGAATTGCCACTGGACGTGCCTACCTCAATGGAGATATTTGAATGGGCAGGCACTCAGAAGAGTTATAATCACACGTTCGATGTGTATCGGGTGTTGATTGATAAGCTTGGTGCTAACGGTGAGTTTAAGGTTATAGATAGCTTGTTATTGCAAATGAAAGAAGAAGCGCTGGTTTTCAGAGAATCCCTTTTTGTGTCTATTATGAAATGTTATGGGAGAGCAGGATTGCCAGGACAAGCTACTAGGTTGTTATTGGATATGAGGAGTGTCTATAATTGTGAACCCACTTCCAAATCTTATAATGCTGTTTTGGATGTATTGGTGGCCGGAAATTGTCCTAAGGTTGCACAAAACGTGTTTTATGATATGTTGAGTAAGGGTGTGTCTCCCACGGTTTTCACCTTTGAAGTGACAATAAAAGCACTTTGTATGATTAATGAGGTGGATACAGCATGCTCACTCCTTAGAGACATGACTAAACATGGTTGTGTGCCAAATTCAATGGTTTACCGAACTCTTATTAGTGTGCTATCAAAAATGGATAGAGTGAATGAAGCAGTAAAGCTTTTGGAGGAAATGTTTTTGATGGGCTGTAGCCCAGATGTTTATATCTTTAATGATGTTGTTCATGGGCTTTGTCGGCTAAAGCGGATTCATGAAGCAGCAAAATTAGTTGATCGGATGCTTATTAGGGGTTTGATCCCTAATGATATGACTTATGGAGTTCTAATGCATGGGTTGTGTCAGACAGGGCAGGTTGATGAAGCAAGGGCCTTGTTGAATAAAGTGCCTGGATCAAACATTGTGCACTTCAATACCTTGATCAAAGGGTATGTGAGGAGTGGACGTCTTGATGATGCCATGGCTTTTTTGAATGATAGCATGTTAAATGGTGTCCATGACCCTGACATTTTTACGTTTAATACACTAATTGATGGACTTTGCAAGAAGGGGTATATGGGTTCATCTATTGAATTGGTCTATGAAATGGCTAGTAAGGGTTGCGAACCCAATATAATCACCTACACTTCTTTGATTGATGGTTTCTGCAAGAAAGGTCGGCTAGAGGAAGCTGGCATAATATTGAGAGAGATGTCTACCAAGGGACTAACTTTGAATACCGTGGGATATAATTCCCTTATATCTGCACTATGCAAGTGTGGCAAGGTCGATGAAGCTCTAAAAATGTTTGGCGAAATGTCTGTCAAAGGATGCAAGCCTGACATATATACCTTTAACTCGTTAATACTTGGTTTGTGCAAGGAGGATAAGATGGAGGAAGCTTTGGGATTTTATCGCGATATGTTGTTGGAGGGTGTTATTGCTAACACTGTAATTTACAACACATTGATACATGCTTTTTTAAGGAGAGGTGCCATCCAGGAAGCACTTAAGCTTGTGAATGATATGTTATTTCGAGGATGTCCGCTTGATGATATCACCTACAATGGCTTAATAAAAGCATTCTGCAAAGCTGGGGCTGTTGAGAAAGGTTTGGCTATATTTGAAGAAATGATCCACAAAGGACTCACTCTTAATAATAAATCATGTAATATAGTAATCAACGGTCTTTGCAGAACTGGCAAAATACATAATGCATTTGAGTTTCTAAGAGATATGATTCACCGAGGCTTAACACCAGACATTGTAGCTTACAACTGCCTGATTAATGGTCTCTGCAAGACAGGACGCATTCATGAGGCTGTAAATCTTTTCGCCAAATTAAAGGTTGAAGGAATTCATCCCGATGCTGTTACTTATAACACTTTGATTGGTTGTCATTGCAAGGAGAGCATGTTTGATGAAGCTTCTTCACTTCTCCATAGAGGACTAGAGACTGGCTTCGTACCTAATGACGTGACTTGGTATATATTAGTTAGCAGTTTTGTTAAGGAAAATGGACAGGAGATTCAGACTTTCTCCTATGTTTAATTTCAATAATCACAACAGCGTCTGTCTAGATAAATGCTCTCAAGCGCAATTCCGTCACTAAGATTACAACTCAATTATGTCTAGGTAAATGCTCTCATTATCAGATTGATAAAGATTTACTGATGAATATGAATGAGAAGTACGCTTCTTTTTTCATCCTTTTTCTTTTTTGCAGTGTGGTGGTTCATCTTGCTTTTTTGCCAGCTAACAAAACTATCTTTTCAGGTACCCTGCTTTTTTTGAAAGCCGGATAGGGGATGGCCTTCAGATGTCCTTTATTTTCATGCAATCTGTTTGCGGTCATTTGCCTGAAAATCAAAATCCCAAAGTCCAGACCAAGGCTTCTGGAAATTTGACAAGGAATCTGATGGCGTTTCTTTCTCCCAGGCAAGGCTTGGAGTTTCTTGAATTTATAGGCTCATTCATGGAAACTGGGTGTCAAAGGAACAAATTTATGTCCTCAATTGTGCGAAAATTTGATATCCAACTATTAGCGATTCCATTGTCCCTTTCTTGATGGGAGTTCTCTCTTTGATATAAGTCATAGGTTCTATGTCTTTTAACATGATAAGTTTTACCTTGGTTTCTTTCTGCAGGTATTACTCTGAAATTCTAGCTTTGTTACCATTTACTTCACCCAATGAACCTCTGTATTTGATCTATGCTATAAATCGAGTTATACAAGTTAGGGCTGGGGCTCTTGAGGCAAATATGAAAGGTCTAATTTTGCATTTGTCACAACGCGGTTTCTAGAGGGGATGCTTCACGAGAATGGGTTGATTCAGCATGAGCCAACTCAGGCTGATTTGAATTCTGAGATGAATTTGAATCGGAAAAGTCAGCAAGAGCTGGCTACTCAACCTGTTTTAAATTACGTGACATCATTTGATTTGAATGGAACCGTTCATCAAGAGGCAGCAGATACTCCTGCAAATCGTATTCCCTCTGAGAAGCTAAAGCCGCCAGATGTGACAAGCTTAAACAAATATTGTGATATGTCCCAAGATTCATATCATGCAAAAGATTCAGGTAAGAGTTTTGAGACGCATCTCGTACTTGGATTCTAACTTCTTGATATGGTGTTAACCACTGAATGGATTTTCTTTCCCAAGCTTATTTTGGTGGCAATTGATTGTCTACAATGTTCCTTTTGTATCTGATTCTTCTAGTGGTGCTAATACAGGTTGATTGTGTTGCGGCTACAGCACTGCAGATTCTTATGAAGTTAGAGAGGCAACTTAAAATTGTTTATAGCTTAAATGATGCCCGCTGCGAGGTAGGACTCAATGGATTGGTCTCTGCCTGTTGCTTTTGTTTGCATAGCTCTCAAGATAACTTAGTAAACGAAATACTACCATATGATGACAGGTCTTTTCTCCAAATGAACCCCCCAAAACAGGAGAGGTCTTCACTAGGCAGAATGTTCCTTTTGACATCAATGCAATCCCCTCCTGCTTTCCGTCCACACATCAAGATTTGATAGAGTGATATCAGGTAGTGAGCACTGATGATGGAAGGATTTATTTTGATCCTTTGATTGTAAATGATAGGAAAATATAGTCTTATGTGTCAACTTTGCTAATTATCTCTGGTTTTACTGATTGGGGTTCCCACACAGGAATTCCAGAGTGCTTTAAAAGAAGACACTATCGATTACACAACTTATACAGCTAATATTAAGAGGCGGCGACCTACCCCAAGAAAAGGGGGTAGACGTACAGCAGTCGGCTACCATGAAGAGGACGATGATGAAGATGATGCAGCTTGGACAGGTGGGGTTCGAAGGCTAAGTGGTAGTGGCAGAACAGGTAACGGCAGTAGAGCAAGTAGGCAGCTAACGAACGGGATAAACCGCAGTTTGTAAGTATATAGCTTGTAGGCCAAATTGTAGATTAAGTAGATTGAAAGAAATACAGATAGGACAAATCAGAGCGAAAAAAGAATAGAAGCGTTGAAATAGAATGAAGAAAGCAGCAAGGAGCCTGTTATATAGTTGGCTGTGGTAGAAGGGAGTGTTTCCTCTTTGCTGCTTCCATTTTGTAATCCTTTTGGCATATGTTACACTATTTATAAGGTGAAATTTAGGCTATGTTAACATTTCAAGGAAGCATACATAATTATTTTCTATATTCGATGTTCTTACTTAAATTATTTTATTTTTTTATTTATATGGCATGAGAAATCTCATTGCTTATTTTTAAAACATTGAAAATATTTGTATAGCTAGAGAAATTTCATTATTTTATCATATTATTTTTGATCAACGCAGACTTTTTATTACATTGTTTCAACTTCTTATTACATTGTTTAGGCTTCTTACTTTTATTACATGGTTTTAGCCTCTTATTACATTGTTTAAACGTCTTATGACATTGTTTCATTCTCTTAAACTAGATTTCTATTACATTTTATTTTTATGGGTGCATGACACATATTATAATTATATTGTTCCATTGTACAGATCTGATAAAATTACATTGTCCATCTCTGTATTGACGAGATCTCAAAGACTCATGAAAACCGAAATCCAAATCACATATAAAAACCCAAACCCAGATCTCAAAGACCCATGGATGATATTTATTCAAATAAATCAAATGCGTATATGATTTATAAATCTGAAACATATATTCATTTAAAGGACCAAACTTAACTCTCAACACCCAACACTCAAATTCAACCCAATATTCTTTTTATGGGCTAACACATGATTTAAGAGCTACAACTAAAGAAGCTCAACCTCCTAGTCTTGGCATTGATCCCTTCGTATCATCACAACCCCATACCAAACAGAATACAAAAAACAAAACTATGGACTACTCTTTCACACAGGGAAATTCGAGGATTAGAGAAAGATGAGAAACAAATATGCCGCAAGTCCAAAGAAAGAGAGAATAAACAGAGACGTCCCAAATCAAGTACCTAAATCAGAAAAGGAGAGAAGATAGAGATAGAAAGAGCTGAGTAGGGGGAGATGATAAAGAGAGAAAGAGATGAGTAGGGAAAATGTAGAGAGGGTGGAGAGAGAATGAAGAGATGAGATAGCGAGTAGGGTATTTGTGCCCTATCAAAATAGAAGTGAGAATATTTTATTTTTTTTAAAATTCATATCTAGGTAGCATGGTGATTAGATTATTGAGGTTTATGGACAAAAAAGTCCATGTAGATTTAGCATTTTCATCTTGGTTAAAACGGGCAAGGGTCTAATTGAAAATTAGAGAAAGGGGAGGCTGGCTGGACTACTTTCAGAATAACAAGTACTCCAAACTCTAAACTAAACTGTAGAGTTGCAATTGGACTATATGGTTTTGACAAATGCATGGTCAGTTTCAACATGGATTTGTTTTGCATTGAAGTAGGTTACCCATATGAATTGAACCACTCTAACTCGGTTCCTTATTTTTCAAAGGTTTCAAGTTGAGTATCAAAATTTTAAATTTGTTTCAACCTCATCATCCGGGCAGATTTATGCCTTTTCAGGCAGTCAACTATCCTACATGACAAAATAAAGTCAAAATCAACTGATTTATGCAGATGTGGCATGTCAATTGCTGACGTGGATTTTCATAATTTTTTTTTTGTGAAAATGTATGAAGATTCAATCGTGACCTTACAGCTGTCCTCTTATTTCTTTTTTATTTTCTTAAAAATAGAATATCTTCAACATGGTGGTGTCTCAAGAACATTGCCGGAGCCAGAGTTGGAGTTGAACACCGTCGGAGTTGGAGTTCCGCTCATCTACCGTGCGCATCTTGAACTTGAAGTGGATCTTCACTTTCTTGGGGGTGGACATGATAATTTTTTAGTATTCTTGCTTCTTTGACTGTTGGAGTAGTCAAACACGCAAGAAATCATTATCAGCAAGAAATCGTTGCAGATCTAAACATCTCAAGTTCACCACAAATACTCAGTCTCAAGGGCACAATCTAAAGGCTTGGTGTAGCTTTCACATAAGTAATCATCGCCACATATCAAAACAAGATCATCACCATAATCGTCGCCACAAATCAAAACACAATCGCGGATTACGGGGATCAGACCAGTATAGCAAGAGATTGGACCAGATCTGGACGGTTATAAGTGACGATCGGTGCGAGAGAGATTGTTGGGATTCGTTTGAGTTTTGGGTACTTGAATGTCATGGGTGTCTCTAGAAATGGCATTCGTGACTGTGCCGCCGTCGGTAGTTGTAGTAGTGGTGGAGGTGGGGGTGGCGACGGTGAAGACAAACTGAGGAGTAAAGCACGAAACGAAGAGTGGAGTTGGCAACAGCTTTGAGCCACATATATTTTTTATTTATTTTTAATGCCACGTAAGTAATTTAACTGTCTGAACTCTCTAAAATATGTCCGTATGAGTATTTTAAAACAATTATGAAAATTCGATACTCAACTTAAAACGTCTGAAAAATGAGGGATCGAATTGGAGTGAGTCAAATTATTTAGTGACTAAAAATACTATTAACCTGTATTATATTCGTTTTGTTATTTCCGCATTTGTTCCATAAATTGTTGATGATTTGATTACATAAGCACACAAGCTTTCACGTTGGCTTAGGTTCCTTCCTCCCATTGTCATGAATCAATAATACAATACATTTTAATATTCACTACATTTTTTTGTCTCAAAATTATAGGTTGTTAGATTAATCTGTACAAAAGCCTATAATAATTTGAAAGTTGTCTCAAAATTATAAGTTGTTAGATTAATCTGTACAGAAGCCTGTAATAATTTGAAGAATTGGTAGAGGAGAGAGGTTGACCCAAAAAACACTAGAGGTATTGTCCCTAAAATGGCCCTCAAGTGTTTGAGGTTGGGTACCTCTTATTAAGTGAATAGAACTCACACATTTAACCGATATGGGCTCATACGAAATCCAACAAGTGGACTAGATGAGCTAGGGTCCATCATGTGGTACCTCTGACCTTATGGGTGGTCCATATCCAAAAGAGCCATAGGTGAACCAAACACCATCGAGTGGAGGTCTTGAGGATCGAGCAAATGCTCCAATATCATGTAATAACTAGTTGCATGCTCGCGCTTCGAGCAACACATAATTAATTTGAAAAATAAAGATTTTTGACAATTTTTCGATACTTTGTTACCATGATGAACAATAAAGCTTGAATTGTAGAAAATGAAGATAATTGTGAGATGAACAAATAACTACAATACATTTTTTTTAATATGCTAAGAAATAATTTTCTAAGAGGGAGCGAGAAATTTGATGCATAAGGAAAAAATATGGTCAGAGTTTAGCAATTCTTGTTTGCGCTGCTTTTTTCTCCAAAGTGGCAAAGGTCACCAAGAACATATGTATGGACAACATTCTATGCATAGTTGTAAATGGACAAATCATGAATCCCATTCTAAACCTGAGTACTCAGTAGCGTCAACAAAGCGAAAATATGTGTCCCTATTTATTCACCCGACTAAAAGGTAAAACTAAAAGGTTTTTAAAAGTGACCAAGTTTGAAGTGCAATACACTTCACAAATATTTTAATTATAATACGAGTACATTCAGTAGCAAGATAATAACGCTGCTATATATAACATGACATTATTGAATTGTAACATATGGTTGATCACATGAGGCAGAAAAGGCGTGATGATTGAAAACGTTTCTTAACACAACTTCAATTTTATTTTATTACATGTGACAAGAGTTTGAGCCATACAGAAGCAGATGTGATAGCTTCTAAAGCACTTCAGTATTTTGTAATACACTTATCTTAATTATATGATTATGATTATAATTGTTCAATTGTTTAGCCGTCACTTTTCATTATTTTAACTTTTTTTATCACTTTTTGTTGTTCCTAATAGTATTTATGCATATTTAATTGGTGCTTAGCCGTCACTTTTCATTATTTCACCTCTTTTATCACTTTTTGTTGTTCCTAATAATATTTATGTACATTTAATTGGTAATCATTGAAATAACATTGATTTCTCGTAATTAAGGAGAAGCTTTTTACCTCCCTCTTTGCTTTTCTCCTCAATTTATGGGGAAGCATCCTTAGGCCTCCGTTTTTATATATAGAAATTGATGATTTGAAGAATAGGTAGAGAAGAAAGGTTGGCCGAGCAAACACTTGAGGTATTAATGTTGGAGATATGAGAATCATTAATGGGTTAGGCCCAAATTAATGGCTCAATATAAGTAGCACCCAATATGGGTATGTAATTTGATTAAGCTCATAAGGTAGTTATTTATGATAAGGCTCAAATCTTCTAATTGGATTTGAATTGAGTTTATCAATAAATAACAACTTAAGCCTATTTCAAATATTAAATAGAATCCAAATACCAATTAAACTCTATCCTAAAAGGTGACTGTTGGAGAGTTTTTGACGTACGCTTCTAAGAAGCACGTTAGCTGAAGAATTGGAGACTTCCCAATTCTTCAAATAGAGAGAACAAACACTTGTGAGAAGTGTGTTTATCAAGCTAATCTGTTTTATTGTTTAGGGTATTTGTGCTGTGAAACCGATGACCGATCGAGTATTGAATCACCATAACCTAAAAGTTCCTAACAATTCACGCTACAAGAAGTATGTAAATTCCGCTGCGTACTTAAGCTGTGAATTTGTACATTGGTATCGGAGCGTAGGTTTTTCACATGCTAAATACCTAAAAAGTACAGTTGGCATGTATGCATATTTTATGTTTTTCATTTAAGTACCTTAGATATGCATATTAAGGTATGAATTGTTGTTTTTGATACAAACAATATCTGATTTGCATGAAATTTCGTGTGTGGGTTATAATATATGTTTAGATTTATCCCTGTAAATTTCATGTTGATATGTGCTCTGAAAAAGACCAAACCTAGCAAGGTGTCTCAAAACTTGTTTTTAACACAATTTTTTACACAGATGAAATTAGGCTTTGATTTTGATATATATGGAAAGCTTGTTTAATTATTTTTTGATCAATATATTATTTACCTAATTTGGATGTGTGGTTTAAAAGTTGTGTTGCTTTAAGTTTCCTAGATTAGATTGAAATTATTTTTTGTAAAACTGGGTTTTTCAGTGAATATAAACTATGCAGAACTGAAAACACATACTCTCGGGAGTGGAGGGTGTAGTTCATCGCCCCACTTCCAGCCGCAATTTGGAAGAGAAAAGGCCACGGCATAGATCGGAAATGCTAATTGGATGAGATCAGACGGTTTTCAATGTCAAGTCTTTAGGATGGGGAGAATATTATGGTGCTATACCTCCGCATCATCTGATTCAAATGATGAGATTGATCTTAACAGTGAGTCTGACAGTGATGACTCAGATAGGTCAGTCATAAATATTGAGTCTGACCTCGAAATCATCGATCTAACATCGGATGAAGACATCACGATCGAGGGCATGCATGATAGGATTGGAGTGGCTTCTGAGATCGTTGATCTCACTATGGATGAGGACATTGAGGCCAAGGGCATGCATGATGGGCCAGAGGTGGCCAACATGGATGAGCCTGTAACGGCTCGGCCCATAACACTTATCAACCCCCCAACCGCTATGGCCCATGCCCACTCGCGCACAGGGGCGCTCCGCATGAACATGTGGAATCACCGCTTGTCTTTGGTGTCTCTCTTCAAAAGGGTTGACAGTTATTAGAGGAGCTGTGCACGTTATATACTGCACTTCCTCCATATTTTTAACCGATGTGGTATTCAGGAATTGACCCTCTCACTTGGGAACAGTGCATCACATTGTACCCCCTTAAAGGCTTCACGTCCCTGTGAAGGAACCCACCCAGTCTCGTAATGATGGGCTCCGATACCATTTGTAATGGCCCAGCCCATAACACTTATCAACCCCCAACCGTTATGGCCCACGCCCACTCGCGCACAGGGGCGCTCTGCAGGAACACGTGGAACCACCGGTTATCTTTGGGGTCTCCCCTCAAAAGGGTTGACAGTTATTAGATGAGTCGTGCACGTTATATACTGCACTTCCTCCATATTCTTAACCAACGTGGTATTCAGGAACTGACCCCCCTCACTTGGGAATAGGGCATCACAGAGCCCATGTTAGATGCTGAGCCGTAAGATGATCTGAAGGATTTATTGATTTTAATGACTATTCTCATCATTTTAGTGCGCAATTAGGATTATAATAGAGCAATTTTAATTTTAGGCATTTAATTCATTTAAGACTTTTCATAGTCAGTTAAGTTGGATATTGGTTTTATAATATTCCTATGTTATTGTGTTGGATATTATTTTATAATATTCCCATATTGTTCTATTTAAGTTGGACTAGTATGGTAGAAGTATGCTATTTAAAATTGATTATATATAAGTATATATATTGTTTTTCTTAGCATATGAGAAATTGTATGATATGTTGGCTTGAAATATGATACAATAATGTGTGGCAATAAATATTGTACTTGACTCTAAATGTGAATTATTTTCCTTGACAAAAGTTATGGCTGTTGCAAAAAGTATTGTCACTGACCTAAACAAGGGTGATAAGCTGACTGACAAGAATTATGATATTTGGCGTCGTAAGATTGAATATATGCTTGAGGAGCAAGATACTCTTGAAACTGTGACTCAACCAACGGTGAAACCGCCGCAAGATACCACCGCCCAACATAGGGGGACTAGGAGGCATATGCAGCTTTCCAGAGCAAGGATCGCATTGCTCGCATTTTGATGCTAAGTAGCATGCGTAAGGATCTAATGCTATGTATTGAGAAGCATAGGATGACTAAAGCAGTTTGGGATGCTGTGAAGCTATAGCTTGGTGGTACTACTACAACTAGATTGCGACATCTTACCCTCAACTTTGAAAGGTTTGTGAAGTGCCCACATACAACTATGAGGCAGCTGTTGGAGAGTGTGCACTAAAGTCAATCATATGATGATTCTTTAGCACATTATATTATCATGATTATTTTATTACTAAATTTTTTTTTAGTTATTGCAATTATTTGTATCTGTGTAGTATGAATTATTATAATAACGTCCCTAAAATATAATGTATATTCCTAAATGTCCTTAGCCAAGTATTATTGTTAATAGGAACAACAATAATACGTAGAGGCTAATATGTGTTTGATTAATATATGATATTAAGTCAACATGTAGGTGCATGAATTGGAAAATTTATGTACTCGACCGACCCACCATGAAATCATTACATGGATCGTGTTATGGATGTCATAAATAATTTCATAGTGATGATGGTGTTTTGTAGTTCTTCAACCTGAGATCACTATTGTTCCCGACATGAGAATTGTTCATTTTGACACTGTCAAACGTCGCCCTTAACAAGGTGGCTATAAAGGTGGTGATCGGGTGTACAATAAATTATGTAGAGGGATGTGAGTGATCAAGATGGAATTTGTCCTTCTCATAACACGGGATTGATATCTAAGGCCTTTTGATTGAATAGAGCTGATAAATGCATGGCCATGCTCAAATGAGTTGATATAATGATATCAATGTCATTTGTTTCGGTTAGCTTATTCGAGAATCAGGAAACACTGATTGAGCTATACGAGGGTGACATATCCATGTCTCGTGTTCAATCAAGATATCGAGGATAAAATGAATTTTACAACACGGTAACATTAGTCGCGATAAAGGTTTAGTCGAAACATTGAATTCCTCGTAATTTGGGTAGCAATGATATGTTGCTGGACACCGCTCGTTGCTTGTAATTCTAAAATAGGATTTTATAATTACTATCAACATTACGGAAACTTACGGGGTCGCACACTTAGAATGGTAAGCAATTTGGAATGTAAAATTCATAAGATGAATTTCATATTTAATATGAGCATTTTTTGATCCTAGTTGGACTAGGATAGTTTGACTTTGGTATTAAGAAACGAGGGGCTTTCTAGAAACCAAGAGAAGTTTTTGAGTAGGACTAAAACACTAGAAGCCAAGTGATGTATTTGAGTAGGACTCAAACATTTTGGAATTCTATTTGACCTTATTTTCTTTATGTATATATATAAAGATATATATATATATATATATAGTTTTTCTCCTATGTGGACCACATTTGTGGACCAAATTTGTGGACCACAGCCAGCCATTGGATCTCTTTGACCCATCCTTCTAATACCACCATTGGATCTCTTTGACCCATCCTTCTAAAGCCATATTATTCACCCAACGTCATTTTTCTCCTGAGCAAGATTCTTCATAATCAACAAAAAAATATCTTGAGTGATCTTCATAATCACCAAAAAAAAAAAAACATTTGCTTACAAATTTAATCATTGCTTCACTACTTCATAATACAAAAAAAGTTCAACACCATTGCTTACAAAAAAATTGTTCACCTCTGCTCATCTTAAATTCACCATTAATCAGATTACAAAAAAATTTAATTTTTGGAAGAAGAGTTGAAGAATTAAAACCTCAAACTCTATCTCTGTTTGTCCTATCTCCATTTCTGTCTCTGCTTGTTCCATATCTGACAAATCATCCATTTCCTTTGTGGTTTATATTTCAAGGCCTGCAATGCGATAGAACAAAAAATAAAAAAAAATCGAACAAAAAATCAAAAAAATTTAGGGCCCTTGTCATGATGATGCAAGAATGCTTCTTACCCTAGATAAGAAAAACTCACGCGCGTATCTTTGAGGGTGAAGCTCTTCTTCGCAGGACGAACAGATGTGAGCTCCTGGATGAAAGTCAAACAAGCTTGATTATGTATTGGCCCTTACTATTGAGAGCTTCCTTGAGCGCCACCTTCAAACACTTGTGTACCAGGGATGATTAATATGAGAAGCCAAAGCAGAAATCCCACATACATGTACCAGGGATGAAGTGTCTGTTGTCGAAGGAGACTCGCGATCTAGAATTAGAACGAAGGATGGGTCAAAGAGATCCAATGGTGGTATTAGAAGGATGGGTCAAAGAGATCCAATGGCTGGCTGTGGTCCACAAATTTGGTCCACAAATGTGGTCCACATAGGAGAAAAACTCTCTCTATATATATATATATATATATATATAGACACACACGTTCCATATATATGGAGATATATAAACACACAAGAGTTTGAAGATGGATATATATATATCCGTTCTCAATTATTATATATATATATAGTCAAGAGAGGCATGGGGATGATGGTTTAGTACACGTTTTGAGAAAATGTATAAGTCATACGTGAGTTTTTTCACAATAAAGAGGCCAAGAGCCTTTCGAAACAAGCTCTCCGATTTTGCTCACTATACTGATTCAAGGTGTTGAATCGGATTTGAAGACGGCGGGTTCGATTCGATCTAGCCACCGGAGGGCTCGTGAGTTTCGTTCGTGGATGTGAGACGTATACGAAGATTTCACCATTCGTGTGGATACCGTAGAGGCACGATCAAAAAGTTCGTGTTCGTTGTATGCTTCGACAGTACGAAAGGCGCGCTACAAGGGTAACTATTGTAAACCCATAATTGAATATTGGTTTTAAACAGATCCTCGGATTAGGAATCGAAAATATTTATTCCGCTGCATGATCGTTGTTCGATTTTTATCACTGGTATCGGAGCGAGGTTTAAAACACATTTGATTATGTTTGGAGGATTTCATGTGTGCATTGATTGATTCAAATGTATATTAGATATATAAGATTTGATTAATTGGATTGAATTATATATTTAATCTGATAGTGCAAAAGTTACATAGTTAAAGGTTAAAATAAATTGATATGTTTATGCATTTTTTGTGTGCTTGGTGAAGCATGGTACATGATTATAGCCCTGAATCGATATATCTGGGCTATAATCATGTCACATTTAAATTTTTATTGTTTTATTATTATTATGTGAAAATAGATAATGATAGTGCATGCTAATCCATCTAGTTTAAAGGTCACTTAGGTAATATGGACTTAATTTGATGAGATCAAACTGAATAGAATTAATGAGATTAATTCATGATATGGTGAGATGAAATCCCTCAATAAAATGGCCGACTTGATTAGCAAGTTGGCGGAGGCTGCGCATGTGTTGACAAATGAGCAACAAGTGCAAGCTGTGATTCAATCCTTGCCACTCTCGTGGGAACATATAGGCAAATCTCACTCACAATGAAGGTATTTTCACTTTTGATGATGTTTCTATACATGTGAAGTTGGAAGAGGACCGTCTTATAGGTGAAAAGCCCAACTCTGAGGCAAATGTGGCCCAGTCCAACCAACACAAAGGAGGCTATAAGGGTAAGGGTAAGGGCCCAAAAAAAGCAAAATATGATGTAGAAGGCCCAAAGTACCCAAACCGCAAACGTGGCAAGCGTGGTGGAAAGAAGAAAGACAAGGCATAAATGACTTGTTTTAAATGTGACAAGCTGGGTCACTTCACTCGTGTATGTCCCGAGACGAAGGTGAGTAAAGACTATTCTATCCTTTCTCAATTATATGTGACTAGTAGTTTGATGTTGGCTGAAACTGTTCATTATTGGACTGTAGACTCAGCAGCAACATACCACATAGCTCGAGATAGATCGGCCTTTGTAGATTATCATCGCATTCCGAAGGGGAGCTGTAGGATTTACATGGGAAATGACACTTATACTGAAGTGTTGGGGATCGGTACTTACAAATTGGATCTGCAAAGAGGACACATCCTTTACATCCATGATGTCTTATATGCCTCTGAGTCAGGCAGAATATACTATCTGTTTTAGTTCTTCTAAATTTGGGTTTTCGTTTTGAATTCAAAGTTGGTTGTGTTAAGTTTTTCTTGGAAAAAGTATTTTATGGTTCTGGTTTTTTGCTTGATGGTTTAATGGTTTTGGACATCGTTAATAATGTGAATAATAATTCTACATCTTTTGTTGCTACATCTACTACTGTTTTTGATAATAGCATGTTATGGCATGCTAGATTAGGACACATTGGGCAAGATAGACTTAATTGTCTGGCTAAAGAAGGCCTATTAGGCTCATTAGCCAAATGTGAATTGCCCACATGTGAAAATTGTTTAGCTGGATAAGCAACAAGGCTGCCATTTGGAAAAGCAAAAAGAGCCACTTTTCCTTTGCAGTTAATTCATTCTAATATCTGTGGCCCAATGAATGTGAGGGCAAGACATGGTGCTTCATATTTCATTGCATTTATAGATGACTACACGCGATATGGTTATGCTTATTTGATCTCCTATAAATCCGAGGCATTGGAATGCTTCACTAAATATATGAATATGGTAGAGAATCAATTAAACAAAAGCATAAAGGCACTAAGGACCGATCGTGGAGGTGAGTATCTATCAAAACAATTAAAGGAATTGTATGATGAAAAGGTATAGCTTGACAACTAACTGTTCTATATATACCGCAACAAGATGGTGTTGTGGAAAGGAGAAACAGAACCCTTATGGACATGGTAAGATCAACGATGGTGCAAGCTAATCTCCCAATTTCATATTGGGGAGATGCGTTGTTAATTGCGGCCTATGTACTTAATCATGTGCCATCAAAGTCTATCACGACAACACCTTCTGAATTATGGATAGGAGAAAAGCCCAAATTAGGGCATTTGCGTCCATGGGACGCTACTGCCTACATTCATACGCCCATTTCAAAATTTGGAAAGTTAGGGGCCTGAGGAAAGAAATGTATCTTCATAAGGCATTGTGAAGACAATGATGGTAGGGTGACAGTAATTGAGTCACGAGATGCCACATTCCTAGAAAATGAATTCCCTACTCAAGGGGAGGTTGAAAAGAATTTTTAGTTCTATGAAACTGAAGAGACCAACAATGGTGCAAGTAATAGCCCAATTGAGGAAAATGAGGAAATACCTCAACTTCTTGGGAATAGTAGGAGCTATTTTGTACCTGAAAATGTTCAAGAGGAGCATCATCAGGTTAAATCTCAACCTCGTAGGACTATGCGTGAACATGTCCCTCGTAATCGATTTGAGATTGAAGGGGAGGCATTTATGATAGCTCCACTAGATACTGAGGATGAGCCAAAATCTGCTAAAGACGCTTTCTTTAGTGCTAGATCTAAGGAATGGATGGATGCATTGAAAGAGGAGATGGAGTCAATGGAACAAAACCATGTCTGGGACTTGGTTAGTCTTCCACCGAACCAAAAAGCTATTGGGAATAAATGGATCCTCAAAATCAAACCTAAATATGATGGGACCATAGATCGATATAAGGCTAGATTAGTAGCCAAGGGTTACAATCAAAAGGAGGGAATTGACTATGAAGAGACATTCTCACCAGTTGTGAGGATTGCCTCAATATGCATAAGCCCTCTGGTTTTGAGGTCAAGGGTCAAGAGCGCAAGGTTTGCAAGCTCAAAAGGATCCATTTATGGCGTGAAACAAGCATCTAGGCAATGAAATCTCCAATTTCATCAAGCCATCTTAAAAGATGGATTCACAATGATGAAAAATATCATTGTGTATATATTAAAACATCCAAGAATGGCATGGTCATTCTATCCTTGTATGTAGATGGTATTTTATTGGCTGAGAATGACAAAGAGTTGATTGCAATCACCAAAGGTTGGTTGGCATCAAACGTTGAGATGAAAGATATGGGTGAAGCCTATATGTTAGGCGTAAAAATCATTACGGATCGTTCGACAAAGTTTTTGGGTTTATCCCAAGAGACTTACATCAAAAGGGTTTTAGAGCGATTCAATATGCATAATTGCAAACCCATTGACAATCCTTGTAGGAAAAATGTGAACCTTAGTTGAAATATGGAGCCCAAGACTCCGGAAGAAAAAGAAAGTATGTCCAGGGTACCATATGCAAGTGCTATTGGTAGTCTTATGTATGCAATGATGTGTACTAGACCAGATATCAGTTATGTTGTTGGGCTAGTAAGTCGATTTCAATAGAATCCAGGGCTTCAGCACTAGAAAACATTCAAGAGGATATTAAGGTACTTGAAAGGAACGATGAACTATATGCTAGTTTATCGAAGAAAGGATTTGTAGTTGTTTGGATATTGTGATGTTGACTGGAGAGACGATGTAGACGAGCGCAAATCCACATCAGGATATGCTTTTATACTTAATAGAGGGGCTATCTCATGGAGTAGTAAGAAGCAAACTTGTAATGCCTTGTTAACCATGGAGGCTAAGTACATTACTTGTTGCTTAGCAGTCAAAGAGGCAGTTTGGCTAAGAAGGTTTCTACAACATTTTTCAGTTGTTAAGTCTGCATCAAAACCTATCAAAATTTGGTGTGATAGTATGGTTGCACTGGCATATGCTAAAGATCCTAAGTACCATGAAAAGACCAAACACATTCAAATAAAATATCACTATGTCAGAGAAATGATTGCACAAAATGAGGTGGTCCTGAAACACATCTCTACAAGTCAGATGGTAGCAGATCCATTAACTAAACCTATATCTTGGGACTCTTTTTTGTCACATGTGAAGTCCCTAGGATTAAGTAGGATGTGATTATTTGTTATGATGGTCCATTATTTTCACATACTTATGTGTATGATTAATTTTATGTTGAGAATGTTATTCAATTTATCACTTGATGAATTTGTGAAAGATAAGTACAATATTGTTAGTATGTCAATAGGCAAGATTGGCTCACTCACATGAGCAATCACATTTTTCACAGTGTGAGCGAGTAAGGATGAGATAAATTTGAACATTGACACTGGAAGCGATTAGTGTGCTAAAGAGTGGTCAAGATTCATATATAGATCGCCTTAGTAGATGCTAAGATGAGATATTTTTTAGGAATCGACATGATAGATCCACAATATATCATGAGCCTATAAACAAAGCCAAGTATGAAATTCTTTTTGGCGCTGATAATAGCGAGCGAAGTTTGAAATTTCAATTTGGGCGCCAAAGGAAAGAGGCGACTAAATTAAAGACTTGTATGGGATAATTTTGAGAGTAGGCATACACTCTTGATTAATGAACGAATGAGAGAAACTGCGCCATATCATGCATTTCATATTGCATGTGCTGGTGACTAGGGTTGCACAAAACCGTAACCAACCCGACCCAAACTGCTAATCCGACCCAACCCATAGTAAATCCGACCCAAACCGCAAAGAACAGTTAAGGTATAGGTTGAAATAGCTTACCCGTTTACATAACAGATCGGATATATATGTAGTCTAAACCGATCCGTATGAACCCGACCCGACCTCACAGACATAAAACGTCGTCGTTTTATGCTTTTAGTGTACACTACACACTTACACAATACACACACACACCATACAATAAAGAATAATAGAAATAGAAATATCAAATAATTTAATAACTTACCTGTCTTAACCCTAGATCTTTGTCTTTCACTCTCTCAAAGACTCAGACTCTCAGTCACGACAACCCTTTCACTCTCCGATCTCTCCGTCTCTCACTCTCCATCTCTCACAACTCACGATATCCCTTTAAGGCTTTAACTATCCGTCTCTCACTCTTCGATCTCTCGGACTCTCACTCTCCGCCTCTCACGAAGTCAGTCTCAAGGTGAATATCAAAGTTGATCTCTCACGGCCACGGACGAGTAATGATGTCACAGGAGAAGGCGCAAGCCCATAGTGAGTTGATGCCAAAAAGCACCGTTGTAACCGCAACTCCTGCCACTGCTTCTCAAGGTTGTTTGATTCTTTACTTGTTGATTACTTGATTTATTTGTTTATCTCGATTGGTCTGCATAAACTCTAGTGACTAGTGTTGCCTCTGAGAAATTTTGATCTATGTATACTTAGGTTTCATTTTCCAAGGGAGTTATTTGAATTCTGAAATGATTCAACTTGCAATAGATTAGAGAATCTGCTTCATTATTCTGATTATTCTGATGAGAATATGCTTGATTATTCTGGTTCATTTTTGAATTTTGGCTTAAGCTTTGTTCATTACTCTGTCTGGTCTCTCCTCTACCAAGCTATATTATAATGGGAAACCCTTATTATATATATTGGTATGAGCCTATGAGGTACTACTATGCGGTACTTAAACATTTGAAATAAGGTCCCCACTTGTCAATCCAAAATTCATTTTAAGTCTCAATCATAACAATTTCATGATCAATAATTAATCATGGTTTAAGATTGGAATATTCTGCGACTGAGGTCTAAAATTGTTGTTTTATGCAGCATAGTTTGAACATTGCAATGGTTTTATTGCTTCTTCTGTGACTGTCTTGCCATCTTGTGTCATTTTTCCCCTTCCTTTCCTCTTGTTATTAAAACCTCTGCTCTTCTTTCTTGTTTATATTCATGTTAGGTAAGTTTGTAATTGATGTTTCAATTTGTCTTTGTTGATGTAGGCATGACTAATGATCCAATTGTTCAAAATCTGGGTGTTGAAGGAGACCCAACCTCACTGCCAGCAAATGAAAATCAAAAGGATGATGACAAGGAGGAGGATAACCGTTCGAAGCGCAGCGGACGCAAGGGTTAGTGTACTTCCTGGGTTTGGAATCATTATATGTACATTGAAGGTCCACCTGAATATGTCAAATGCCATTACTGTTCGATTAAATATTTGTGCTCTTCAAAAACACATGGCATATCAAACTTGAAAACTCATTTTAACAAGTGCACCAAGTCCCCTTATAGAAAATTACCTAAAGGTCAAAAGGCTCTTCTTTTGAAACCTATTAAGAAGGAAGATGGTACTAGTACGGGTGACCTCCGGGCTGTCACATTTAATCATGATGTTGCTAGGAAGGAGTTGGCAAAAATGGTTATCATTGATGAATTACCACTTAGGAGTGTGGAGGGTGAAGGGTTTAGAAATTTTGTGCATTCATTACAACCATTATTCAATCCTCCTTCTAGGATGACAGTTGCTAGGGATTGTATGAAAATATTTGTGGAAGAGAGGGATAATTTGAGAAAATTATTGAAAAATGAAATTGTGTGCATCACAATCGACACTTGGACATCAATCCAAAATATTAATTACATGTGCATTACTGCTCACTGGATTGATAGTGATTGGAATTTGAACAAAAGAATCATTTGGCAGATAGTGATGATTTGTTTCAGTCACCTAGTAAATCTATGAGGGTGGAGGACAATGAAGAAGATTGTGTGAGAATATTTGCTTCAAGGGTAGCCATGAGAATGAGGGAAGCTGAGAATTCAAAGAACATGACTGAGGTGGGAAGGTATTTGGAAGAGAGTTGTGAGAACTATAATGAAAATTTTGACATATTGGCTTGGTGGAAACTAAATGGCAGCAAGTACCCGGTACTTTCTCAGGTGGCCAGGGCTGTTTTAGCCATACCGATATCCACAATTGCTTCGGAAACCACTTTCAGTACTAGTGGTCGAATCTTTAGCCCATATAGAAGCTCACTCTCTCCAAAAACAGTGAAGATTCTTGTATGTGCTCAAAATTGGTTGAGGGCAAAACCATTGTCTATAGATATTCAAGTTAAGTTGGATGATGTTGAAAAGATACAAGAACTTGAAAAAGGTAAATAACTTTCAATATTTTTTAAAACTTCCAGATTTTTTTTATGTGTGATGTGTATATTTAATTAACTTATTCTGCATCTTTTTATCTAGAAATGGGATTGCCTGAACCTGCTGTTGAGTGCGACCTTGTTGATACGTAATGTGCAATGAGACATGAGCATTGCAAGGTAAATTAATTTCTATTGTCATTATGGACTATCATTATTTAGTAATTACTTGTTCCAATTCTAATAAATGGTGTTTACAACAGGTGAAATAGTGAAGATCTTTATTTCAAGTTTGAAGCATGGCAGGATGTTGAATTACTTTTGTCTATGTTATTTCCACTTCCAGACTTTCAAGTACATGTTTTCTATCTTATGGATTATTATTGAAAACTTTGAATGTTATTTTTATTTTGGGAATGTAATAGTGTATTAGTGTTATTAAAAGTACATGTTCTTTGCCTCTCTGGTAGGTTTTTATTTATGTTGGTGGTGATCAAACTTTTATTTTGGAAATGTATTAATGTAATAGTGTGATGATCCTATTAGGAATGTAATAGAGTAATGATCCTACTGTTTTTGATAGCTTCTTGCTTTTGATGTCATGTTCATTCAATTTGAAGGATTAAAGTTTAGATTTGAGTTATATACAATTTTGAATATTTATGCTATAAGGGCCATTCAAACTGAGGTGGGAAGGCATGAACCCGACCCTAATCCTTATATACCCGACCCCAAACCTGCATGGATTGGAACCAACCCAACCCATAACAATCAAAGGTCAGTTAAGGGTTGGATGAAGTGTAATCCAAACCAATACGGATCGGATGAACTATTCTACCCAAACCGACCCATGTGCATCCCTACTGGTGACCAATTGGAAGATGAGTGAATTAATCTCTGCTTCCTCATTATGTGAATTCCAAGATTTCTTCTTTTAAAAAGAAATCTATATTCGTACCCTTAGTTGACTTCAGACTGTCATAAAGTTGTGAAATAGTGATCGCAACTTTAACATGTATCTAATGGTCATGTAATGATTCGACCTAATGGATCATAGTTAGGAAAGCGAGCTCTATTCACATCCAATTGATATGAGTGCTCAAGGGAAAATTGTTGTGGATTACACTAGTTGCTTGTATTCACTAGTGCCAAGCAATGATGTCTAGTAGGACAACATTGCGAATACATGTAATAAAACAAAGTTGACGAGCACAGAGACTCTTTGAGGGATTGAGTAATGCTTGGTCAAGATGTAACCAAACAAGTTTAGGGTATGTAAAAGTACACAACTTCTACACTGTTATGGTAAAACACTTCATCGTGGCCCTCATGGGTTTCTACTGTGAAGATACCACAACAAGTGTACTTCAGGTCACATGGCCCATATACCTGTATGAAAACATAAAAAGGTTAGCAAGCAATATAAGCTTTTCTCTCTCTATTAGACCCAAGCCCATAATGGATGAGTGGGAGTATGTTGGAGATATGGGAATCATTAATGGGCTAGGCCCAAATTAATGGCTCAATAAATGACAACTTAATCCTATTTCAAATTTCAAATTTCAAATAGAATCCAAATACCAATTAAACTCTATCCTAAAAGGTCTCTATATCAAGACTGTTGGAGAGTTTTTGACGTACGCTTCTAAGAAGTACGTTAGCAGAAGAATTAGAGACTTCCAATTCTTGAAACAGAGAGAACAAACACTTGTGAGAAGTGTGCTTATCAAGCTAATCTGTTTTATTGTTTAGGATATTTGTGATGTGAAACCGGTGACCAATCGAGTATTGAATCACCATAACCTGAAAGTTCCTGACAGTTCACGCTACAAAAGGTATGTAAATTCCACTGCGTACTTAAGCTGTGAATTTCTACAATAAAGTCGATGCTCGAGAAAGAAATAGAATCTCTTATGAATCATCCAGAAAAGAAAATATGGCAATGTCCAACTAGAGTATGAAACTTGTTATAATTTGAAAAAATTTAGAGGGACACGAAAGAGGTTAGAAGCAGAAAAATGAAGTGATAGATGTTTGAGCTCAATCCATTTTGAGATGTTGTCCACGCTCTGGCCTAAGGCTCGCATGGTTTTGTCATTCAAGATACGTTTCAAGTGTTTAAGGTTGAATTCACACTTAATTATAAACTACATCGTCGACTTACCCCAAACTGATGAGACTTTTTACAAGTCTGACGAAACTACTGAGCCCAAAAGGGGTGTGACTAGGATCTCGTTTGACACCATTCATTCTTTATGGGTTTATTAAAGTGGATCCATTGTTAGATTAATCTGTACAAAGAAAGTAAGATTTTCAACTGATCAAGGAAATCCAATCAATTGAAATGCTGCTTCACTAAAATGATTGATTAATAATCATACATTCATACTACAACTGCATGTACATGAAAGCAATCAATGTCGTTCTAGATGCAAGAGTTTCAATTTGAAGTCCACCACATAGAGAGAGCCATAACTAGCCAGCAACATGCACACACAAATATATGTAAATTGTATAGCATCATGAGCAATCAGCCTTGAATTTTAGCAGAGTGACTGCTCATGATGTTATAACGTTAATTTGATGAAGCTCCATAATCATAATCGATAAGTATCAATTAAGCATGCGCGCTGCAATCAGAAAATCCAGTCTATCGGAATCCTCCACCGAAGGCCGGAGCCCAGTAATCTGCCCCATTGTCACTTCCAACTTGAAGTGTGCATGACACAGGAACCAAGCACAAGCCTCTACTCCTCAGGTCCTTTTTAGCTTCTTCATTAATAGAATCCTGAAAATTAAACCAACCATGAATGAAGGAGAGAGAGATTAAATCATAAACCCTAAATTAATTAGGCAAGAAATTTAATTAATACCTGTTCAGGAGCTCCAAGTTTCCTCTTCATGACGTTTTCATTCAACAGCTACACAAGGAAATAAATACCATCACCACAGCATTAATTAGCATTTTGACTGAATTATTAGAAACAACGTACATTCACAATTGTGAAACTCAATAATTCAATAATTTCTTTTTCTTAATAAATAGTGTTTCACACTTTCGCATCATATCAGAACTTTCGAACAAGCCCGCCCCTCGACTCTAGCAACAATTAATCCACTTTGGGCTGAAACTTACACGATTTTGTCCTCTCAGATTGAGCACCAACCCATACCAGTTTGGGCATAGAAAAACTGGTTGTTTTTAGTTAGGAAATTTGAGCTCAACTGTATCAGCGCCAACTATACCACCACACTTCCAAAGCCGTGTCTGTGACGACTTTGGGCTCAAACTTACACGGTTTTGTCTCCTAGGCTCAACATCAGCCCGTACTAGTTTGGACATAGGAAAATCGGTTGTTGCTAGTTAGGAGGTTTGAGCTCAATTATATCAACACTAACCATACCACCATGCTTCCAAAGCCGACGCCCGTGAAGGCTTTACTATATATATACCTCAGGACTCTTAGGTATCTGTCTAGGTAGCCCTTTCCGCCACGTTGCTTGGCCTAGGCCCATACCTAGACGTGGGGATGCACGCTCACAAGCGCATAGATGAGTTGCTTTGATACCAAATGAAACAAGTCCCCCTTCTCACTAGCAACAATTTATCCGTTTTGGGTCGAACTCCGCACGGCATTGTCCTCCCAGACTCAGCACCAATTCATACTAGTTTGAGCCTAGGAAAGTTGATTGCTACTAATTAGAATGTTTGGGCTCAGTTATATTCATCACTGAATTCCAACATCTAAGCGTCTCAAGCTTCCACGGACCATCACTACATGCCTTTAATAAAGAACAAAGATGTCGATTATTCACAACTTAAATTAGTCATTTTCATCATTTGAAGTAACAATATGTTTATGTGTGACCTAAAAGACTATAAAGCGGAAACCATAGGTTTTTTTTTTAATACTTCACAGCTTCTTCCTCTTTCTTTTTTCAAATCCAAGTCTCACCAATACACTTTTAAGGATGTAATGGATCCAATAAAGGCTAAGTTAATGTACATATATACATATATATATATACCTGACCAGGGTCTTCAGGAAATATACAATTCCTCTCCCCTTGAACCTAACAATAGATCATGTTACAATCAGTAATCAATTAATCACACATAATTATGTTAAATATTATTTATTATTAATTATGTACTCATCCACACATGCAAGAGAGAGAGAATGAGATTAAATTAAATTAAATATTTTGAATTCTTACTGAGTTTTGTTGGTGGTGGTGTCTCATAATATTATTATTATTTCCAGATGCACTACCCAAGTATGGTAAGCTAAGGGCCTGAAATAGAGAGAGATTCAATGAACTATAAAGAAAGGAATGTTAAAGGAGAATATTTTTGAGATGAGACTGCATATATATTATATATTAACAGTACTAGTACTGCATATACATATACATACATACATATATACATATACATACATACATATATATATATACATACATATATATATATATATGTATGTATAGTTCATGGTTGTTTGCAAAAATAAATAAATAAAACAAATTAATATCGTCACCTCAATTTGACTCTGAAGGAATCTGATATATCCAATAGCTTCTAACAAGACAGAGGCTGTATCAGTCTGCAAAAGAGATAAAAGACAGCACCCACAACACAACCCTCCAATATAAGTCCTTTTCTTTTTCATTCTTTGAAATAAATAATTTCAAGTCTCTTTAAAGAAAAAGATAAAGAAAAAACCCTTTACTCTATACTCCTAAAGCTTTTACATAGTAAGACTATATATAAGTTTGTAGAAGAAATGAATTTTTAATTGATCAATAATTAAGCTAGCTTAAACAAATTTTATACGTATAGTTTATAAGAATATATCCACCTTTCCAAATGGAGAAACTATCTGGTGAAGAGTTGTGATTCTGTCCCCTAATTTTTCTTTTCGCACCTGAGAAAAAAAAATTAAGAATTAGTTATTGATGTCAATTAGGGCAGGAATAACATATATATTTGGAAATTTATTTGAGATTAATTATATTTCTAATTTGTTTTCTTTAATTGAATTTTTTTTGCTCTATTATTGAAGAAAAAAATAGAATCACTAGGGTTCGAGAGATGTACAAATAAAAAAGACAAAATTGATCAATATCATTCTCTTTGGAGATATTTGTACACAATAATACCTTCAATGGAGATTGGGTTGAAGAAGGTTCAACCCTAGCTTTCTTAGCTGCCCCACTTGTTGCACTAGTGCTGTTACACTAAAAAGAAGAAACCATAGAATTAGTAAAGTTAACAAAAATAAATGAAAAATAAATAAATAAATTATGATCATTATGTGAATTCAGTAATAATTAGTACAAACTAATTTGACAATTAGTCTATATATGATAAATTATTATTAATTCCAAGTTTGATTTCTCACCTCAGAAGAAGATCGATCTGATGGCGGATGCCGTCGATCGAACTTTTTACTTGAAAAATCCAACATGTTATTTGTTGTAACACATGACTTGGGAGGTTTTGTTATTGCTTGAAAATATTCTGGATGATTTGCATGGCCATAGATTTCTTGTTTCACATCAACACTAGAGACCTTATGCAACAAGTCTTGGTCCTCCTCCCAAACCTCCAATTTCTTGTTATTAGCTAGAAAAAAATGATTCAAACTTGCCTTATCTTCTTCAGCCACTACTCCTTCCCTAAGATTAGTCATCACCACACACATCACAAAAATTAAACAATAATTAACCCTAAATAATTGGGCCAAAATTAATCAAAGCATGAAGTAGTAGAGAGAGAGAGAGAGAGAGAGAGACGTACAAGAGTAGTTGACTCCAAGACTGAGGAAGTTGTTGATGATGATCAAGCCAAGAGGGATTGATTGGAAGAAGTAGTGAAGAAGGGAAGAGATTAGGAGGTGGAAAATTATATGGAGGTGTTTGTGGAGTTTGTGGTGGCGGCCTCATGGTGTACAAGTTAGGGTTTTCTCCAGCTGCAGCCATATTCATTTGCTGCAATACACCTGGGTTCATGTCTCTCTCTCTATCTCTAATTCGAGTTCTATACTACTCTCTCAAGAGGGATTAAGTGGAGGAAACTCAAGTCATGTTGTTGAAAGAATTTAGATCATGGAGGTTTGAGAAACTTTCTCACCTTTGTCTCTTTCTTTCTTTCTTTCTTTCTTTCCTCTTCTTTCTTTATTATTATTATTACTTTGCTTTGCTTTCTTTTTTCTTTTTTCTAGTCCTTTGCTTTTTCTATGCTTTTGCTTTATCTTAAAGTGGGACAGGAAAAGGCAGTTCCTATTCTCATTATTTTTTAGATAATAATCAAGCGTCAATTAATAATTGAAATTTTGTGTGTGTGTGTATATATATGTCCTTTATCTGGAGCAATATGTGTGGTATGTGTGTTCAATTCTTATAGCTAAATTAGCCAATAATAATTATAATTATTTAATACATTATGGAGATTGACAATGGGTTTATTATCTTAGTAGTTAGAATCATGTTCCTTAATTTTATTCCTATAGTGTATATATAAAGGATTTTCTACATGTGCACCAACTATACACAAATTTTATACACTTGTTTTTCAATCATAGGTGCAATGGGAACCACAACAAATACGATAGTTGTCCTGGCACTAGAAGCTTCATCTTCTTCACGCTTAAGTCTTTCACACTTCTTCGTCCTCGCGCTTGGGTCTTTCTATAACCTTCATTCTCGCACTTGAGTCCTTCATGAAATTGGTCAGCTTCGTCTTCACACCTGCTTCTAAACTCTAAGCAGAAGAGAATCGCATTCGATGCTCAATTTAACCTAAAAACAAATGGAGGGAGAGTTATCATTTTAGCTTCTTGATTACAATCCCTCTCCTTCCATCGCGGCTCATAGTCCAATTCAGGGGCCCTAGATCCCATGCATATATAATATACCAAAAACGGCATGTAGCCCATCAGTTTGGTAGCCCATGGGAGTCCACCAGATTTATTCCATTGATTTAATCAATGAAATAATTTTATTTCCACTCTTTTATCCCATAATTCATTGTCCAAAATTTATTGTTTTAACATAGATTCTATTATTTTTTAAAGGATAATATATAATTCATTGTTTTAGTTCTGAATTCATTGTTTTTGAAAATTTCATTGAAAAAAATAATGGAATTAAGAAATTCCATTGAAAAAAAAATGGAATTGAGATTTACCCGATAAAACTCATTGTCAATGGATCTTTTTAGAAATAGCTTTATGCGTTGATTCTGAATATGTAATTTTTTAAAAAAAATCTAACATGTATTTTAAGAGTTAAAATGTTTTAAAATTTCATTTAAAATACTCGGGCTCCCATGGACCATCACTATATGGGCTACCTAGCACTTGTTGATAATTGTTTGATGGGTATTAATTAATTAATTATCTTCTTTTTGTACTGATTTAGTTGAGCATTAATAGAAATTAAAATATTTAATTTATCAGCTAACTAAATAAATTATTCTTATTTCTTTTTTTAATGCAAACCAATATATATAGGCATAATATTTCTCTCAAAAAATAACATTGTTTTTTGGAACGTATATTTATTCTCTAGTCCTATCACTCGGGCACAGCCCTGCTTTTCTTACATCATATTTGTCCTTTGTTCCCTTCTAAAGTACCATACAATTTATTTGGAATTTCTCAAATTACTTGATAAGTTTACAATCAAATATTTGTAATAAAATCAAATATTTTAACCAAACCGTTGATAGATTAACTTTTATGCCTGTCTTAAATTAATTAAGACCTACGCATCAATCGAAGTTAATTGTTTTTTTTTTAAACGGAGTAGGGGGATTCTAACCCTGATCACCAAGGTGATGCACATCATCTTTACCACTTCAATTAATGTCTTCGGTGTTCAATCTAAGTTATCTAGTTGAAATTTCCAAGAACATTTTTTACAATTTTTTTTTTCAAAATGAATAAGATAATAATATAGAGCTGAATTTGTTCGATCTTGGTAAAATTGAGGGTTTCATTAATTAATTAATTAATTAATTATTCCAAGACAAACATTCCCTGAACATACATCGCATTTTAATGTTAGAAACAAACAAACAAAGAAACCCTTGAATCCCGAGCTCTAACACTATTATAGCTAAAATTAAAAGAAAAAAGAAAACGGAAATTGTTTTGTCAAAAGGGGTCATGAGAATATGGAATGTCTGTCCGTACTCACAAATCTTTGTCGGGGACTCTTGTCTTTTTCCCCATCATCCCCTTTTTTTATTTCATTTTTTTTTACTTATACAACAACAATAACCAAAAGTTTTTTCTCTTGTCCTCACATTCTCTCTCTATATTCTTCTCTCTCCTCATTAATTTTACATGTTTTGCTTATTCATTACACATTCGGACATTATACACACAAATACTAGTACAAAAAAAGTAGTTTGATTAGTTAGTAGTTATTCTGCTGGTTTTAAAAAATTGGGAATCAATGGAAAAATTTTCTTAAGATATAACATATTTAGTAGTTTTTTTTTAATAATATGGGAACTTGCAACAACTATCATTCGGATGTGTACTGGATAAACTCATGAATTTGTACTATAACTAATAAATCATGTGAGTCAGATAAGCACGTGATAATTCTATATACGAGTTCGGTAAGAATTAAATCCACGGCCTCCAACGAGGGAATGTCGATTCTTATTTTCTAATATATTTAATAGTTTAATTAATTATTCTACCGGTTTATGAATCTATATATTAAAATTAGTGACGTGGTTGATCATTCCATATGAGTGTCTCGTTTTTTTATTACTCGCACGATTGTTGGTTGAGCAGTGAGGATCGTTCATCAACTCGTGTGTCGTATGGGTGAGTGTTGAGGCCTGAGTTGAGGGAGATGAGCGGGAGGAGGGAACTTGTTTTTTCATGAGTTTGATATTCGAAATGATTTTTGACTGAACTATTGGACTAACGAGTTGAGTATAATTTTTTTAATTGTGGTTCTTTCGGCCTGACTCCCAAAGCCCTAGCTTGGGCTGCTATGGGGACAAGCCGATCCAGATTAAAACCACTTATATTTTATATTTATCATTATTTGAAAATTAAAAAAGAAAAATTGATTTGGTGTGTACCAATTGGTTGTCCGGTGCCCCCAATTCATACCAAACAACACTATTTTGGGCTCAAGCTAGTATATATATAATTAAATACTTGCAAGCAAATCATTGTCGGCTAATTTGTTGCGCTTATATAATATTAGCCCTCAAGTCAGCAACGTTGTGGAATTCAAGTTACAAATGTTGGTATTGTTCAAAACAAAATCTTGTAAACAATGACACACACAACAACTCACCGTTGAAATGGGTACAATTTTCTTAATATTTTTAGTTCCTCCATTATTATACTTCACAATCCAATTAATCCATAATTAATTCCAATATTAATTGAAAGAGACATCTTTGAAATTAAGGAGCCTTGGCCTTCTTTTTTTCTTTATTTGAATATTAATTTCCATAAAAAAAAAGAGTGTGTATTTTGTTCTAACTTGTTCATGTCATGCTTCATCATTGGATTCCTCGTCACATGTCTTAGCCAGTGTTCCTATATCAATTCATATTATATTCCTCATTCGCTTATTTGGTAGAGCTTATAAGCTTGGGCCATACGTTCTAGTAGATACTCAAGATAAACTAGTTTATAAGTTAGTTTACAAGCTCCTCTTAAGTTTCTAAATTGAAACTTATTTTAGAGTTTTTGTTTTTTTTATTTTCTCTTTTTTTGTTTCCCCTTTTATTTTATCGAGAGAACATTATAAATAATATTATAAACTTTCTAAAATATTAATATTAGTTGTGTTTATATAAAAATATGTTATAATTTATAAGTTTAAACTTTAACTTAAATAAAAATAAAAAAATTATCATAAAATAACAAACTAGTAAAATAATTTATACTGTTTTCATTTTTTTGTGTAGTTTTTATTCTCTCTTTTAAACTAAACTTAAATAGATTTTTTCATAATTTATAAACTAGTATAAGCTATGAGTTTCAATTGACATATGACAATTTATTTCACAGCTATAAACTAACTTATTTTTTTACAGCTTATACTTGATCTATCAAACAGAGCCATGATCCCATTACCGGTTATTAATTTATACATATTAAGTCATACTCTAAAACCCTAATCTTATTTCCTGTTTTAAACTCTTCAAGGGTGATTGAATAGGAATTAGTAAAAATAAATAAAAATCATTCAAGCGAGAAGAGTCAAGTTCGACACTCTATATTTAAAACAATGTATATGATTAAGAGACTTAGGAATGGTAAATAAATTATTTCTATACTTACATCTTGAGCATGAAGTGTATCTTTATATAGGAAAAAAGACAAGAAAACTTTAGGGTCTGTTTGGTATCACTTTTGTTTCTTATTTTTTGTTTTAGTTTTCTAAAAATAGAAAATAAAAACAAAAAATATAGTTTGTTTGTATTTTCTGTTTTGGTTTTTATGAAAACCAAAACAGGTTTTCAAAATTTTTGAAAACAAGAAAAAAAAGTTTTTAAAAGTTTTGGAAACATAACTAGTTACACTTATTATAGATTGCACTTTCTTTAAGATTTCAGATTACAAATTACATAGAGATATGAAGACAATGATCAAATATACTTTGGGTTATTGTTTTATTTCTTATCTTTTTTTCTTTCTGCTAATGTTTTCAATGGTGAAACATGGCAAAGACTGCAGTTATAAAAAATATAGTGGTGTGGATATATTCCATTATTATGAAAATAAAAGCATAAACACACTTTTTTTTTCTCAGTTTTATGCTTTCAGTTTTTGTTTTCAGTTTTAAGTGTTCAACCAAACAAGTTTCAATTTTATGTTTTCATTTTATGTTTTATGTTTTTGTTTTTTATTTTTGTTTTTAAAATTTTTGGAAGTGATATCAAACATAACCTTAATTAAATCATTTCACGGACTGTCATTTTAAATTTTAACTGCTTGAAATGCGAATGAATTTATGTTTTTTTTTAAAAAAATTACCACTAAGAAATATACTTCTCATTGAAATCAAACCTTGGGCACACATATGCCAAGCCCAGCGCCAACCGAGTCACCTCTCGTTGGTGATTGAATTTACATTTCTTTTATTCATTGAAGGAAGGAATAATATATACAATATATAAACTAATTTAGCTCCTAAATTAAAGCATATACAATATACGTGGTCATTGTCATTGTCATTTTACACTCAGAACGTAAATAGGAAAGAGAATAATAAAATTTGGCTTCTAGGAGATCTCAAATTTTGTGTATCAATCAACTTCATATTCCTTAACACTCCCCTTCAACTTTGGAATGTATGTTGATAATTCCTAACTTGTCAAGTATAGTTGAGAATTGGAAAGAACTCAATGGCTTTGTAAAAATATCGATTGGCTGATGTGATAAGGATATGAATATTTTTTTGTATGATGTGACAATCAATTTCTATCTGTTTCGATTGTTTATGAAAAATTGGGTTTGAAGCAATATGGAGTGCTGCTTGATTGTCACAATATAGATTGTCAAGATATGAATGCTTCACACCCAAATCTTGTAGAATTTATTTCAACCAAGTAATTTCACACTATAGTTTGCTTCTTGGTTTTCTAGAAAATTAATGAGTTGCTAAAAAGTATGCAGTACTCAATAAAAAATCATCAAATATCAAAACATCTAGCCCAATCTGTATCACAAAAATCATTTAACTAAATTGGACTAGTTGTAGGAAGAAAAAAAATCCCTCAACCTGGAGTTTGTTTTACATAACATAAGACACGATAAGTTGCCTCCAAATGTGGAACTCGTGGTTTGTCAATAAATTGACTTAGAACATGGACCGCATATGCCAAGTCAGGTTTCGTGATAGTTAAATAAATTAACCGACCAACAAGTCTTTGATATGATAAAGGGTCACTAATATGGTCACCATCAAATCTAATAAGAGACAAGTTGTGCTCCATGGGAAAAGAAGCTGGTTTTGCACCAAGATATCTAGCATCTTCAAGGATTTTGAGAGCATATTTTCGTTGTGAAAGAGCAATGCCTTCGTTGGTTCAAGCAACTTTTACGCCTATGAAATACTTCAATTGTCCAATATCTTTTAATTTAAAACGATCTTTTAGGAATAATTTAGTGTTTCGATGTCCTGTAGATTGTTTCTAACTAGAATAACATCATCTACATTTATGAAGAGAGCGGTGAATTTACCATCGTGGGATTGGACGAATAAGGAATAATCAACCTTTGATTGTTTGAAGTTGGCTTTCTTGAAAGCGGTTGAGAGTTTTATAAACCCATGATGGGAAGCTTTTTTGAAACCATACAATGATTTTTGGAGTTTACAAACCAATGTCTCCCTCTTTTGTCTGAAAGCAAGAGGTAAAGAGATGTAGACATTTTCATCAAGATCTCCATGTAGGAAGGCATTATTGACATCAAGTAGGTGAAGATACTAATGATGAGTTGAGACCACATCAAGATCATTTATAATAGAAAATAAATGAATACGAATATGAATTTAAAAATAAAAATACATCCTGCCCTTCACATGTGAAGATGAACCAACTTCAAGGTTTTTCTCATTTTTAGGCTTAGACTTGTCTTGGTAATCTATCCGACCAAAGAAAAGGGAGTTAAATCCAACCTAAAAAATTTTAGTTATGCTTCTAACCAATTAACAATTAATGAAGTTAATATTTAGGTTAAAAAATGTCTTGAAAGTGAAGAATTACTTCAGTGCCCAACAAGTAAGCCTATTGCGGAATGTCCAAAAGGATCAGTTTGCCAACCAATCCTTGGAGTCACACCAAACTTTTTCTTGGATAAACCGATGGCCAAGAGTTATTTGATCTATCATGTCAATGCCATGTGTCTTTGCCTTATTATGCATGCACATACCGCCTATAGAGGGATGAATTTTACAATTAAGAATTTGTTGCTGGAGGCCACCAACAGTCCTGTAAAATCTAGGAGAGCAACGTAAGAAGACCTTGAGGCCTAGGAGTGATGTACGTCTGAAAGGACTCTAATGATCAAGTTAGATGGTGCTTTCCAAGTGTTTTTGGTAAGATCAAAGGTATTAAAAAGAGTTACTAGTTTTTGAGTCTTTTTCTTGGTAGGGGAATCCATTTTCCTGTTAAAGGAGAAGTTGTTATATTCTCAGTTTACACAAAAAGGATGGCGTGGACCCTCTCTACGTCGTCCACCTTGTCCCCATGTGGATAGCATATCCTTCGAGAGTAAATCTCGATTGAGACATGGTGACAGACTTGTGTTAGACTTCAGTCGTTGAAATGAAAATAAGACTTGGGAGTATTCCTAAAATAACATTTTTTTCTATAACAAGATTGGTGCTACTCTCAAGAATATTAGAGACATGTCCTAACAAGGACCTCATGGACTGCCTAGTATGAGACGATCATTGGACGAATACTCTCTTTGATGGTTTGTCGAATGCTGAAGGAGATTATATGTCTTCTGGTAGAGAGGATCTGGTAGAATGAACGTTACTTGATTTGACTTGATAGATTGTCAGAGTTTTCTTACCTTGGCCGGGCAGAGGGTAAATATGTTTATACTATGGTAATGAAGATTTGGCTAAGATCTTGAGGTGATGTGCCTATGTTGGATCGTGGGTCTTTGGGGCCTAACGTTATAACTAAATGAGTTAGGCCACAATGTGCTTGGTCAAGAAAGCCTGGACGATTTTTTGCCAGTACAATTTGTCCCCCTACTCTCTAAGTTAAATTTCATTTAGTTTAGAGAGTTGTTATTCATATTCATGCAACTCAATTTTGCTGGGATAATTACCCATGAAGGCCGGGATGTGTAATGTCAAATATCAACATATACTACGGATGACCAGATCATGTTATGGTAGCTATCAGATTGTATGCTGGTAGGATCAAGATGTGTAACGGTGATAGACATAATGTGTATTGATGCAACTGGGATACGGGCCAGTGATAGCAAGAATGTGTGCTAACACGATTGAGATATGTATCGGTAGTAGTCAAAATGTGTACTGGCCTCACAGGGATGTTTACCAATGATGGCCAGAATGTGTAGTGGTGCAATCAGGATATGTACTGGTGTCAACCAGAATGGCTCTAGAGAGAGGGTGGTCTTAAGGATTGTCAAAATGGGTAGCCAAAAATTATATAATTGAACTTGCCATGTGTCATAGCGGAGAGATTTCTTTGCGACTCAATGTCAGAGAAAAGAATGTTCTTGGCATTTTTGGAGGCGCGTGGCAATGACGTGAGTGGAAGACGTTTCATTTTTCAAAATGTATTAAGTTCCTTGCTATTTATCGTTTGAAGGTTAGGGCATGATTTGTGTTTTTGTCATTAGCAAGTGTTGATTTTCTTTTTTCAGAGGTCAATCTTCGAGTTTTGTTTTTGCCTTTTATTCCTTTTCTTTCTTTCATATATAGTAATGAATTCAGAAGGTAACGACTTTTATTCTGACTCTAGTAGAGGATGTCGTGGAGAGTTGAAGAATGGTATGACATTGGTCATCTCTGTCGTACTAATCCTTCAAATTTGTTGTCCGTGGTCGGAAATCCATGTTCTTAGTTGAGGGATGATGGTTTGGAAAGACTATGTAGGGATTATGGTATCCCATTTTCTATGGAGATCAGACTCCCAAAGTGGCGCGAGAGAGTTGATTGGGACGTCTTTGGGTGAACCACCTCTTATGAAATCTAGTTTGTAGTGGGGTTTCTATTTCCTATGCCTAATTTGATGGCAGTGGCGTTTAGGCATTTTGACATTGCTCATAGTAGTTGATACAAAATGCGATATGATTATTTTTGGCGGAGAAGTACGATGTGGAGTTTAGTCTTCACAACTTGGTGGCCTGGTATAGGCTTGTGGAGCATAATGTCGAGAAAGAGAGATAATTGTTTTCATATTAGGCATCGTTGCACTTAATAGTTGGCTTTCAAAAGAAGTCCGTGACGAGAAGTATAGGTACTTCTTTGCTAATGGGGCTTTGGTGTTTGATAGTGTGTCTTGGATACCATCGGCATATAGGGAAATGAGTGAGTGGTCTAATTTCCTTTATAGTGATTACTGACTTTGAGACGTTTGATTTTGAGTTGAAATACTGTCAATAAAGAATCTTAGATCGAGTGGTCTGTGGATGTATATCGAGGAGTTGTACGGTGATACTTTCGCTTTGCTAAACGATGCTTGTTATCCTGATAGGATTGCTCACGTGCAATCAAATTGATATACCATATAGTTTTAACAATTCTCTTTATACGCTTGAGATAAATCTCCTGACTTCACCATCAAAGTACTTTCAGCCCACAATCAACGCTTGTTCATCTTGTTTGTTTATTTTGTTGGATCCTGTGTACCAAGGAACCTATATTTCGAGACTAAAAAAATATACCCATTAGCGACGTTCACGCAGATAAATATATATATATGATATGAAATAGAACATGATCAAAATTTCTTTTGAGAAGCTGTCGCAATCGGGGTCACGACGCGGACCGGCGTGGGAGGATGAAAAATGTTTAGAGTCGCCACCAATTGATCTAAGGTGCAATTGGACACTATAAAGACCTGCGAACCAGAGAAAAGGGTACGGGGATCGATTGAGTGTGGGGAAGGTGTTAGGCACCCCACAACTCCCGTTTGAAAACGGTTACCCTAATTAATTTCATGGCTATCTTATGGATACTTGCTCTTTGCAAGATATAATTGTTAAAGTTTGAATTATTACTTTCAACACACTTATCAACTTATGATAGTGTTTGAAAAAAAGCTTGGAATATTACTATCAATTTATGATGGTTTTTATTTGGAAATAGGTTTGAAATAACACTATCAACTTATGATAGTTTTGGGAAAAGATTTGTAAGAATACTATCAACTTATGATAGCATTAAAAGAAATTGTAATATTACTAAAACTTATGATAGTTTTTATTTGGGGACACACTACCAACTTTTGGTAGATTTAATTTAAAACACCAACTTATGGTGTTAATGATAAAATGTCCTACCAACTTTTGGTAGGTTTAATTTTAGATACCAACTTATGGCATAAATGATAAAATGACCTACCAACTTTTGGTAGGTTTAATTTTAAATACCAACTTATGGCATAAATGATAAAATGACCTACCAACTTTTGGTAGGTTTAATTTTAAATACCAACTTATGGTCTAAATGATTATTTGGAAAAGTGTCATCTATCAATTTAACCTATTATTGCCAACTTATGGCAAATTCATAAATGAAATCAAATAAGGTTCATAATTCAAATAAAGGAAATCAACTTATGATTTCTTTAATTGAAATGACCTATATTCAACTTTAAGCCTATATATTCATAATCCACACTTGTACAAATAATCCAAATAATAAATGTCGAAATTATACAAATCGACATGAATAAAATAAATTACACAATATGGGGGGCCAAATATACACAAATTGCAATAAACCAAACAAAATCTTGAAATTGCTCAAGCCTCCATCAACTCGTCCAAATAATATCCAAGCCCGAGTCTCGTCCAACAAAACAAACATAAAGAGAGGGAAAAATAGAATACTCAAATGTAAATAAAGATTTAAATCGAGTCAAGACCACTTTATGAGATTCACACGTATCCAAACCGAGAAAATCAAATCCAAATATGGTCTCTCCCGCTTTTTCCAACAAGAAATAGAAGAAAAAAAAATGCAAAGAGAGAGGGCTCAACATATTAGTATCGAAAACACTCCCAAGCATCACATATGTCCAAGGTGAATGCAAGAAACACCATGTCTATTCTTAGTCAACATCCGAGGATGCTAAAAATGAATCAAACATTGAAATCAAGTGTAAATAGAGCAATACCTGAGTGAAAGATATGAGGGGTATGAAGCTTCTACCAAAAAAATTCAAAGAATCGGTTTTCCCCCTCTCTCCTTCTCTTCTTCTCTTCTTCCTCTCCCCTCTCTTCCTCTCTTCCTCTCTTCTCTTTTTGTTCTTGCTTCACCAAAAGCCAAAGTCTCCTTCTTTCTTCCTCTCTCTCACGCCTCCTCTCTTCCTCTCCCCCCAAAACCAAAGTCTCTTCTCCCCTCTTCTTATTCTTTTTCTTTCCCCAATTTGTGTCACATTTCTCTCTTTGTCTCCTTCTTTTCATTCTTTTTCTTTCCCCAATTTGTGCCACATTTCTCTCTTTGTCTCCTTCTTTTTATTCTTTTTCTTTCCCCAATTTGTGCCACATTTCTCTCTTTGTCTCCTTCTTTTTATTCTTGGCTTTTTCTTTCTTATTTTTTACTTTTCCATTCTTCTAGCAAAAATCATAAAAAGATGTGACATTTTTTAAAACAATTCTCTTATTTTTAGATATTTTCTAAGATTTGATCTTATTGGGTCAAGATTTGAGTATTTAAGGATCCAAGAAAGGGATTATGAATATCTATGGGCTTATAGGTCAAAGAAATGAGATTTTGCATTTTTTTGTGTTCTTTTTTCTATTTTTTCTTTTTCGGATCGGACGAAATCCGGTTACTACAGAAGCCAAACCTACCGAATCGAGATCTACACTTCTGACGTTAAAGTGATTTATTACCTATGTTTACCGTGCTCATAGCTTGTGCAATATCACCTCTCAGGCCTCCTCGGTTACACACTAGCAACAACACAACTTCTAGTGTAATAGCGAATCAAAGAATTGAAACAAAACTCTCTCTTTAATAACTTGACAAGGCAGGAAAAAGAATAAAAGAAATATGCCAAGGGAAAAATGATTAAAGGAGAAGAAAAACCAGCCCTTTTATCTCTACCGAAATGCACAATAAAAAGAGTATATATTGCCATAAAATCATGGGCCATTATTGCTAAAGAAGACCCCATCATCATGAGAGAAGAATATGATAGTTGCATAAGTTGAAATTTCCAAAATCAAGGAGGACTTGGTCAGTACAACCCATGTACTTAACTATGGTTGAATTTAGTTTAAAGTTAACCCAAAAGGTAAGTTGGTCATATCCTTGGTCAAAATTGAATCAAAAAAGTCAACAGGGTTGGCCAAGCCCACGACCCACCTATGTGTTTTGACTTTTGATCCAACCCAAACCAAAGCGCGCCCATGTATGGCTTTCTCCCACAAAACTTTGGATGCCCGTAGGCCCAAGCTCATACTCTCAACAAAGAGTATTATAATGAACTCACTCTTGAGTTCTTGTTTCTCCAATGTGTGATTGTATTACAAATATCAACTTTCACCATTTCATGTGCACATTTTGGGATCAATTTCTCATTCACCCGCTATTGGTTTCTGTAATGCAAGTGTACTATGCTCATCTACACTCAGAGATATACGTACACAACCTTGGATCCGTCCCAAAGGATGTGCGGGTTTTCAGGCAATTTATATCCCTAAATGTGGTTTATGTGTATATGAAATTTAGAGTTAATCAGTACAAATGTTTCCAACTGAAATACGTAAACTAATGAAAATGTTGGTAATGATAATCCAATTGTGATTGACAAATAAGTGTGTCTTTTGTTTGGACCCCCAAAAACAATTTTGTCCATCATCATCAGTTTCACCTAAAACTAGAAAACCTTATCAACATTTCAACCTAATAAACACTGCCTTAGAAAATTAAAAATATTTAGAATTATCGATTTCGTATTTATATTTATATTATTTTTATTTTAAAGAGGGTGAGGACTGAGGAGAGATTGACCTCCTGAACGGCGTCAGAGGGGGCGGTGGATGCTTTGGGTTGTTGAAAGGGACTTACCAAAGGTTTTATACTGTATTGCCATTTTTGATCGTTGGGTGGGCCCAATTGGTGGACGCCCATGACCCGCTTTGGTCTCTCCATCAACAGTCTCTGGGCCAACCTCCAAGGCTCCAATAACTTTCTTTTTCCTTTTTGTGTTTTTCCTTTTTATTCTCTTCCATAATCAATTGTTTGGCCCACCACGTACTCATTCGTCTTCAAACTAGCTTTTCTGAATTTTTATTTATTTATTTGATATTATTTCTTACTTTGTTTTTATAGAACATTATGCTCATATCATCAATGACATAACCCAATCAATATCTATGACCTACCCAAAATATGACTCATATTTTACTGGGATGGGGGACTGGAGTCACCCAGTTATGAAATTCTTATAATTTTTAAAATCTATACCATTAACTCAATCTTACGGTCATGAGGCATTGAGGTGGATAGCTGCTTATTATGATAAAGTTATTTTTTTGTCCATAGTTTTCTCCTTTTTTCATATTTCTTCCTACTTTCTTTCACCTCCATGTCTTCCCCATTTTTTTAATTTTTGTTAGATATATTTGTAACATGTCCATGAGTATTCCATTTAAGATTAGGGAGAGGTTTTTCAAGTTCATAAATGTGATATAGCCATAGGTATTGGCAAAAGTGATATAGCCAAGGGTATTGCTAAACGTGACAAACCAGGATGTCGCTGAAATCCCATGTGGACATGTACAGATGGTGATATTGCTTCAGAACAACAACCACCAGCCACTACAAGTCTACGACTATGGACCTTATTTTTCTCTCTTCCTTCTTTCCTCAACACAGACTGATTGCTTTCGATTTTTGAAGAGTTTCACACTTAATGTCATAATTTGAAGAATAGATAGAGAAGAAAGGTTGATCCAACAAACACTTGAGGTATTGTCTCACATTGGGCCAAAGGTCCATGTGATTTTGCTAAAAGGGCTCTCATGTGTTATGAGGTTGGACACCTCTTATTAAGTGAATAGAACTCCCATATCTAACCGATGTGGGATTCCTCACACCCCCCGCACTTGTGGGCTCATACAAGACTCCATAGGTAGACTAGACGGTTTAGAGTCCATCATGTCGTACCCCTCTCCTTGTGGGTGGTCCATATCCGAAAGGTTTACAGGTGACCCAAACGCCATCGGGTGAAGGTCCTAAGGATTGAGCAAATGCTCTGATACCATCTCATAATTTGAAGAATGGGTAGAGAAGACAGACCCAACAAACATTTGATGTATTGTCTCACATTGGGTCAAAGGCCAATGTGAATTTTGTCCTTAAAATGACTCTAAAGTGTTATGAGGTTGGACATCTCTTATTAAGTGAATGGAACTCCCACATCTAACCAATGTGGAATTCCTAAACCCTAAACCTAATTTTAAGATCCAGTGGAAGGCTCATAGAAGTGGACATACATGTCACTTTCACATTCATTGGATGAAATGAAGGGCTGTGATATTAAACATTTTACATAATATCTGCCGTTGGGATTTTAGCCCCTATCTTTATTTTACTCCAAAATCTATGTGGCATGTAAAATAGCTATTGATTATAAACACAAATGTAGGGCCACTTAGCATCCAACACTTTACAATGATTGGGGGGCTTCAGGAAATCATATTTTAGGAGTTTCAAACATTATTTATTTTTTAATACTAAAAAATAGTAATAATGTGCCTCTGCCTCATTATGCACGCACATATCGCCTATAGAGGGATTCTAAAATCAAGAATTTGTTGATGGGGGTCACCAGTAGTCTTGTAAAATCCGAGAGAGCAACGTAAGAAGACCTTGAGGTTGGGGAGTGTTGTACGTCCGAAAAGACTCCAACAATCAAGTTAGATGGTGTTTTCCTTAACATAGATTGTTTGCTTTTGATTTTTGAAGAGTTTCATATTTAATGTCATAATTTGAAGAATTGATAGAGAAGAAATGTTGGCTCAACAAACACTTGAGGTATTGTCGTACATTGGCTCATGTGTGTTTGTCCCAAAAAGGGCCCTCAAGTGTTATGAGGTTGGACACCTCTTATTAAGTGAATGAAACTCCCACATCTAATCGATGTGAGATTCCTAACACTCCCTCGCACTTGTGCGCACATACAAGACCCAACAGGTGGACTAGATGGGTTAGGGTCTGTCATGTGGTACCTTTCACCTTGTGGGTGGTCTATATCTGAAAGGCTCACATGTGACCCAAACGCCATTGTATGGAGGTCCTGAGGATCAAGCAAATGCTCTGATACCACGTCATAATTTGAAGAATGGATGGAGAAGAAAGGTTGGCCCAACAAACACGTGAGATATTGTCCCACATTGGGCCAAATGTCCATATGAGTTTTGTCCCTAAAAGGGTCCTCAAGTGTTATGAGGTTGGGCATCTCTTATTAAGTGAATGGAATTCCCACATCTATAGGATGCAGTGAAAGGCGAATTTGACATACGTGTCCCTTTCACATCTATAGGATGGAATGAAGGACTGTGATTTAAAACATTTTACATAATTTTATCCATCGGGATTTCAACCTCCATCCCCATTTTATTCCCAAATTTATGTGATATGTGAAATAACTATTGATTATAAATAAACATGTAGGACCCACTTAACATCCAACACTTCACATTGATTGAGAGTCTTTTGGAGGTCATATTTTTGAAGTTTCTAGCATTATTCATTTTAAGCCAACCATTAGTTGGGAGACTGCACAACATACAGGAAGTGTCAATAAAAATGTAGATGTCAAATTTTAAAAAGTAATTGTGAATAACACCCAAATCATTAGTTGGGGTGGTAAGGATGATATGTATTACCCTAGTGATCAGGGTTTGAATTTCCCCTCCCCGTTTTAAAAAAAAAATAATTGTGAATACAAATTATTTTCAATATATATTATGATAATATAATTATATTCACATTATAAGCGAATTCTCAATTAACTCAAGTTACAACAAGAATTTTCCATGATCTTTCTATGAAGCAAGAACATTGATTGGTAAGTTATTGAATGGATAAGTCGTGTGTAACACTCTCATGTGAAAGTGATTAGTCGTTCTTACCTAACACGACATGGTTGTGTCGCATATATATATGTTGCAATTGGAAATGATGTTGACCTCTTTGTTTGTGTGTGTATCTATTATCTATCTATTACTTTACTTCTATCTATTCTAAACTTGGAAGCATTGAGGTGATTTGGTGGCGAGTAGGCCATTTTTTCTTTACCCGTGCAAGTTGACTTAAGCAAATGATCAGAGTTGTGAATTGAGTGGTAGAGTGAAACGACGTCGTTTCTTTTATCTTCATTTTGTTTTTTTGCTCGTGCGACACACTCGCGCGTGAATCTGCCGAAGTAATACGATTGTATTTTCTAGGGTTCTGAATCTGTCTGTATTGTGGGCTTCGTATGTTCATCGGCTCGTGGTCAACAGAGATTCCAAGTTAACGAAATTCATCGAGGTTAGTGTTTCCAGATTAACTTTGAAATTGATGCTTTGTTTGGTGATTTGAGAAAATGTAGGCAAACGGCGCAAATCATTGTGTACTATTTTTCCTACAATGTTCGCATATTGGGATTTCCAAGTGTTTTCATATTACAAGCTGCTCTCCTTTCCTCATAATTTTTTTTATCAAATCACAGTAAAAGAGGAGGAGATTTTAGTTCTTTATCATGCAATGATGTAATGATGCTTTAGAAGATACAAACAAATAAACAAATAAAATATTTATAAATTTACTATTTCTTGGGTACTCTAATGATGTAATCAGCAATTGCTGTCTGTGAGTTAGCTGAGAATGGGATTAATACTCCTTTTCCAACGACCGCAGCTTGCTCAGACTTTAATTAAAACGTTCTTGGCGGCTTCTTCCCACAAAACAAAACTAATCGAGGCATCACAGGTTCGATTCATTAATCTCTTGCAATAATGGTTAATTTATCTGTTGATAGTGATGGAGAGAGTCTAGATAAATAATGTGTAGTATTTCATTTGCAGGCGAAAGCAGAAGTGGTTTTCAATCTGCAAGAAGCTAATTCTACTCTGAATCTGCAAGTAGGGTTTCAATGTGATGACAAAAGAAGGAACAATTTTGTCACAGGAAATTTCAATGTGAAACAGGATGTTCAAGGACTTGTCACCTGGGTGCTTGCTGAAGGATTCATGCCACCTTGGGTTTTTATCAAGGTTCACAAATTTATAATCCCTGTTATTCCTGCTGTTTTTTTTTTCCCTTGTATGTTTACATTTATTTGAATGCCACAGTCACCGTGTTTGTGCATACATATATATGGCAGTACATGAAATCATACGTTGATAGTGGCCTCTACTGGTTTCTATTATAATCATACTCATCATCTTCATTTGGGCCGTTCTAATTTTTGGATTTTCTGGGTCACTCCTTGGTGGTATTTTATTGAACAATTTGGCATCCATGGTAAGCAGAACAAGCCTCTGATACCAAACGTTGTTATGCTTTATGTCCCTGGCTTGGACGCAGCTTTGTACTTATCACAGTCTAAGATACTTTCTGGCTTTAAAGAATGCTGTGGGAATCCAAGGGCGCTTTTAGCTCTTAGGTTAGTAACGTTTTCCTCTATTTTGATGCCCTTTTGGGGACTTTGTTTGCTGTTCTTAAGTATTGTACAACATTATGTTTCTTGGGTTTTTGTACCATGCTAGGTGCGTATCGGATGAAATGCAGACAATAGATGCACTCCTTACGTGCTGTTTCATTGCCGCGCAAAATTTCGTCGCTACTTCAGCACACAATTTTGAATCTCTGTATTTTCAAGGTCTGTTAATACATTGTATTTTATGATATTGTGCCCTACTTTTAACACTTGAATCTTCCTAATTAGGTGCATTTCTGTTAACATTTCCATTGACAAAATTTTTTCCTTAAAATGCATAATGTGTCTTTAATATAAAAAAAAAAATTAAGATCAGTGTTTACAAAAGATCAAGTGCAGAGTGTGTAATACGTCAATAAGATGCTTCATTTTGTGAAATTCCTGAATGCCAATATATTCCTTTTATGTTATTCTGCCATATATATATAATAGGATGCAAGAAGGAGAGTGCAGTAGGAATAATAGAAAAAGGCGGAGGAATATAATGATTACTCGTGGACACACCATTCGACAGAATGTTATCCCTGAAACTTGTACAACGCCTGCACCACAACCTACACATCAACCACATGTAACGTCTTCTTCCACCGATGAAGATAAGCTTGATTTTGGTCATCCTGCTCATACTTGCCAGTATTGTGGAGCTATATTTTGGTTCGCTGAACGAATCAAGTCACGCTCTTCTCGATTTCCAGTGTATACTCTTTGTTGTAGACTGGGTCGTGTGAAGATGCCACCACTCAATGATCCTCCGCAACCCTTAAAAGAACTTCTTAATTACAATGGGGAAGATCTTCAAGATTATTTCGTCAGAACTTGCGCTCATACAACTCTGTCTTTGCCTTTACCTCCATGGGTGGAAAAATTGATGTGGATATCAACAGGGGACAAGGGCCATATATCTTTAAAATAAATGGCCAGAATCATCATCTAATAGGATCGCTTCTGCCAATGACAGGTCAAAGACCGCAATTTGCTCAGCTCTATGTTTATGACACAAATAATGAATCGTCTAACAGAATACAAGCTCTTCAAAACTTTGGTGTAAATCCTCAGCTGGACAGGGATGTTGTCTGCCAGTTAATACAAATGTTTGACAATGTTAATCCCTTGGTGAAGGCTTTTCGAATGGCAAGGGATAGGCTTATAGGTGGAGAAGAGCGTTGTGTCTCATTAGTATTATCAGCAAAACGAAATACAGATGGATTGCAATACAATGCCCCTTCTTTTCCTGAGATGGCAGGTCTGATAGTAGGGGACATTGGAAATACAGATGTGGGAAGAGACATAATTGTTGAGCATCAAACTGGACGACTAAAGCGTATAGATGATTTGCACCCCAAGTTTATGGCAATGCAATATCCCATCTTATTTCCATTTGGTGAGGATGGTTTTATGTTGAACATCCCTTATCAGAACAATGAAGAAATTCCTAAATTGAAGAGGGGACATGTGACGAGACGAGAGTACTATTCTTATATGTTGCATCAAAGAAATTATGGTAATGAACTGCTTCTTAAAGGGGGAAAATTATTTCAGCAGTACATAGTGGATGCTTTTACCTGTATAGAAGATGAACGATTACGATATATTCTGTATAAACATCAACAGGAGCATTACAGGTCTGAGATATATAAGGGAATCCAAGATGCATTTCTCCAGGGTGATACAGCAGCAAACTCAGTTGGCAAGCGTGTAATTTTACCCTCAAGTTTTACTGGAAGCCCTCGATATATGATTCAAAACTACCACGATGCCATGGCAATATGTAGGACTATGGGAAACCCTGACTTATTCATCACTTTTACATGTAATGTTCAATGGGTTGAAATACAAAATGCATTGAATCTCATCCCTGGACAGAAGATTGAAGACAGGCCTGATATAATCTCCCGAGTATTTCATATGAAGCTTGATGAGTTTATGAGTGACATCAAAAAGGGAAGCTATTTTGGAAACGTTGTTGCTGCTATTCACACCGTTGAGTTCCAGAAAAGGGGATTGCCTCATGTCCATGTCATTATCTGGCTACATCCCAATGACAAATACCCTAACCCGAACGACATTGACAGAATTATATGTGCAGAAATTCCAGATCAAGCAACTGAACCTGCTTTGTATAACATTGTCTCAAAATTTATGATGCATGGACCTTGCGGTTTTGCTAACCCAAAAGCGCCCTGCATGAAAAAGGGCAACTGTGTCAAGCATTTTCCTAGGAAAATCTATCCTCACACATCAATTGGTGAAGATGGTTTTGCAATTTATCGAAGACGAGATAATTGTAAGGTCATTCTTAAACTCGGCACTGAGCTTGACAATAGATACGTTGTCCCATATAACAAGGGATTGCTGCTGAAATATGAGGCACATGTTAATGTCGAATGGTGCAATCGTTCAAGATCAATAAAGTATTTGTTTAAATATGTTAACAAAGGACCTGACAGAACACGGGCTGTTTTGCAACAACATCTTCAGGACACTTCTGCTGAAACTTCTGTTTCTTCATCTCAGCAGCCCCAAATTGTGGATGAGATAAAAACCTATCTAGATTGTAGATATTTAACTGCCTATGAATCAGCATGGAGAATTTTTGAGTACCATATTCACTATAAGTTTCCACCTGTTGAGAACTTAACTATACATATGCCATTGATGAACAATATAGTTTTCAGAGGAGATATAGACATTAATGAAGTATTACATCAACCAGGAATCGAGAAGACCATGTTGACAGAATGGATGTTCACAAACTCTAATTTTGACGATGCCCGCCAACTAACTTATGCTCAGTTTCCATCTTTTTGGAGGTGGGATGGAACAAACAAATTCTGGTTTCGGAGAAAAAGAGGCAACTGTATTGGCAGAATTTCTTATGTGCATCCATCTGCAGGAGATATATACTACCTTAGAATGTTATTGTCCCATGTTAAAGGCCGAACAAGCTTCACTGACATTCGAACAATTAATGGAACTGTTTACCAAACATTCAAAGAAGCGTGTAATGCAATGGGTTTAATAGGCAATGATCGAGAATGGCATGATGCTATGCAGGAAGCGACAGAATGGGCAACACCACATGAGCTAAGAAATTTATTTGTAACATTGATAGTATTCTGTGAGGTCATAGATGGTAATAAATTGTTGCAAGTAAATCTAAACAGCATGCAGGAAGATGTAATTTACAGACTTAGAAGCAGACTACAGATGCAAAATCTAACCATATCAGATGAAGAGACTAAAAACCAAGTTTTGGTGGAGTTGGAGAGTCTATTCAAAGGGACCGGATCTTCGTTAGCTGAAAATGGACTGCCAACACCTGCAAATCAAGTTACACAGGAGATTGGAAATAGGATGTTGAGAGAGGAAATATTACACAACACATGTGATCTTCAGAGTCAAAGTTCCAGCATGAAGAATCAGATGAATGATGAACAAAGGAAAGCATACAATGCAGTTTTGGCAGCTGTTTACCAACAATCTGGACGTCTATTTTTTGTTTATGGCCACGGTGGAACAGGGAAAACGTTTCTTTATAATTCAATAATAAGCAGGTTACGATCAGAGGGAAGCATTGTACTTGTTGTTGCATCTTCAGGAATAGCATCTCTACTGTTGCCAGGAGGAAGAACAGCACACTCAAGATTCAAAATTCCAATTGACATTCATGAAGAATCAAGCTGTCACATCAAGAAAGGCACACAATTAGCAGATCTTCTGAATAAAACCAGCCTTATTGTGTGGGATGAGGCACCAATGGCACATAGGTTATGCTTTGAAGCATTAGATAGGTCAATGAAAGATCTGTTTAACTCTGATGATAATCCAACTGATAATCAGCCTTTTGGGGGAAAAGTTGTTTTGTTAGGCGGTGATTTTCGGCAGATTCTTCCTGTGGTTGTTAAGGGTTCAAGACATGATACAATAAAGGCCTGTATAACTTAGTCATACCTCTGGAAACACTGTGAGATATTTGTTCTCAACCAAAACATGAGGTTATCTGCACTTGGTTTAACAGATGATGAAAAATCAGAATTGGCCAAGTTTGCTCAATGGCTTCTACAAATTGGAGACGGTACAGCAGATACAATAAAACTTAATGATGAAGAGGAATACCCTACTTGGGTCAGAATACCAGATAGTTTGTTAATCAGATCTGAAAGAGGCGAAGTTAAAGATATTGTTTCTGAGATCTATGATAATTTGGGTTTGTTCTACAACAATTCAGAATACTTGAAAGAAAGAGCCATTCTAACTGGGACAAATGAGACAGTTGATATAATAAATTCTCATGTTTTAGAAGTCATACCTTCAAAAGAGAAAACATATCTTAGCTTTGACTCCATACACAAAGTTGCTGGAGCATCAGATGATGATGATCTACTTTACCCAACTGAATTCTTGAATTCCCTCGCATTTGCTGGACTACCGAATCATGAGCTTCATCTCAAGGTCAATGCACCGGTTTTGTTGTTACGAAATATTAATCAGACAAATGGTCTGTGTAATGGAACAAGACTTCTGGTTGCAAAACTAGGCGAACGAGTTATTGAGGCCACTGTAATGACCGGCAGTAATATAGGTGACAAAATATATGTTCCCAGAATTATAATGTCTGCAACTGAGAGAAAATGGCCATTTACAATCAGACGTAGACAATTTCCTTTGAGATTGTGTTATGCAATGACAATAAACAAGAGCCAAGGTCAAACGCTAAAGAAGGTTGGTTTGTATCTTCCTAGGCCGGTTTTCTCACATGGACAACTATATGTCGCTGCATCGAGGGTTACAACATATAAAGGACTTAGAATTCTGATAGCTGGAGAAAATGAACAAGACAGGCTCTACACGAAAAATATTGTATATGATGAAATTTTTGAAGATATACAACAAGGTCTATTACATTTCATTATTGCTACTGTAATTTTATTTCTCATTTCAATTCACTTTAATTAATCATTATTAAATCTCGATGACAACTGATGATTTATAAATATGCAGGAATTAAACAAAAAGATGGAATTGACACTGTTGTCTGAGCTGGAAGCAAGGCAGCAAAGATACAAGATTAAAGTCCGCGTTGCAATAATGTGGGATTCCACCAATCCAACAGTACAAGACCAATTAGTAAGAGTTGAGTTTCTATTGCTTCATGAACAGGTGAATGTTCATTCAATTTGTGCAACAAATATTAACACAATAACTTACAAAATTGGATCTTCTAATAGTTAACTTTCTCACAGTGTCTAAATTGCACAACTTTTCCAGGGTACAGCTATTCAAGAATCAATGCAAAAGGAAGATGCAGATCAAATCTACCAAATACTTTTAGGTTACTACAATTTTCATACCCATCTCTTACCTTATATATTCTACTTATATAGTTAAAGTGCAAATAACCATGTCTTAACTTTGTGTCCTTTATATAATATGTCTATTACTATTTTTTATTTTCGTCAACACATCTTTGTGTTCTTTTATTCTCACAATCGATTTGCGTAAATTATGTGTCTGTCTTACCAACTAATTTTTTTCTTCACTGTCAGTATCTTTCCTGTCAGTAAACGTTATTAAGATCTAAGTCATGTGTTTACTGCCTTCAGTTTTGATCAATGACGATATTGTGTTGAATTCCAAATTTCCAATGCGGAATATTAGGTTTACAGTTTAGGTTTTGTTTTTTTTTTTTAAAAATTTTTCTTATCAATTGCATGCCCTTTGAACCTCCTCTTGGTTTGTGTTGATTTTTCGTTGTTGTTGATCTCTAATTTGCCTTTTATTTGCCTTTGTCATTTTTAATGTCGATGTTCTTTGTTCCTCGATGTTTCACTGTTTGGTAATCTTCCCTTGCTGTCTGTTCATTTTTCGATTGTCATTGCTCTCTAATATGCCTTCCATTTCCTTTGTCAATTTTTATGTTGATATATATTTTCAGATGTCCCAGTTCTTTACTTTCACCTGTCTTTACCAATTGCTGTTTCTTCTATTCACTGCACTTCTCGCATTTCGCCTCATGGTATGCCCTTTAACAATTTCGTGCCATTTTAAGGCTGCTATCACAAGTGCTCATCTTTGTAATGGAATACTATGTATAAACTGTTGTTGTGCTTTTAATTGATAGTACAATTCTTTTTTCTCTGGTCAACTTCTTGTACATCATAGCTTGCCCAAGGATTGTCGGATTTGACCGTCAGTGATCAGTGGCTTTTCAAAAATATTGCAACTACAACAACGCTTTTAAATTCCTTACAATTTCAATTCAGTGGTGACTTGCCGGCTGACTCCTCTTGCCTTCTCCTTTCATAATTCCTCTGTATATTTGCTCATTCCTACTTGATTCTCATTAGAAAATAGTTGATGGATTTTCTGTTTAGAGTGCTTCTTTTGGTTTCATCGCTCTCGCTATAACTCATCTTTTGCTTCTTTGTTCTCTAGGAGCGCTGCACAATTTCTGGATATCGTGCTTTCTCATGGTTCACTGTGGAATATTTGAATCTCAATCCAAGGTAAATCATTCCTAAAATTTCAACACTTCTTCTATCGCTTTTCCTTATGCAGAGCCGTTGAACTAAGCCTCATTAAACTTTCCAATACATATCTACATATCTACATATCTTTTGCAAGAATACTTCTTTACACATTTTTACTGGAGGATTATTACGGCTGACTAACTGACACTGCCAAATGAGTTCATCAATGTCAGTCTTTAGTTGCATAATTTCAGCTCTGCATAAGAACTGCTTATTACTTTTTCTTGAGAGTTGTATATTTCAAAGTACATTTACCACCTGCAAACTCTTTTAATTTACAAAAAATATCTCCAAATATCACTACACAATAACTTTAGGACAATTATGAGCGTAAGGTAGCAACAATATTTTTTAGGTCATTCAATCATACAAGTTAGTTCAAGAAACTTCTACAATTTAATTTGTAACTTATTTTTATTTCTTTCATGCTCTAGCATTACTGTAATACTTCTTTAGCATCACGTTCTTTTTTAAAATCCTACAAGAAGTGGTTATTCATTTTCTTTTCTTGAAAATTATGACTCTTCATTTATGTAGGAAGGCAGGAGGTGGATCTCAAAGTTGTAGTTGTTGAGATCCCTAAGATCATCAATAATCACATTCCATATTACGTAGATACTCCTTTTTATAAGAAAAACTCAGCTAATAACTAAATATGCTGCCATAAAACCATTGCTCTTATAATTTAATTATTTTTGCCTTTCATTAATTTTATTAATGATATTTTGGGGGATATATTTGTCAAAATGGTTCGCTCATTTTGAATCAAAGTGACGTTCATATATTTTCCCACATTCAAATTAAAACAATGGCCGCAAGGCCCAATGATCGTGAGTCATCGCCTGTTTTTGTTTTTCATTGCACTTTCTACCATAAAAATCTTACATTACACCAACTACCAGGAAACTAGAATTTAGTGCCTTGAACTTCACCCTTCAGGATTTTGAAAGCCCTTACAAATGATGAAATCAGCAGTCCATTCCGTCAAACAATTACCTTTCAAACACCTGCTTCATTAATACCCAAGACAGGAAACTTAACAGTAGTAAAGCGGGTACCCTATAAATTACGTACATAATGGTAACCAGGTGCCCAGGTACTGAATATAAAAACTCACCCACTTATAATAATATGCCACGTCTCTTCATCAAAGCCCTCCACTTGTTGCTTTGTCATGCTCTTTATTTTGTCGTTTTCAATGTGTCCACTGTTGTCATCTTCTGCTTCAGATTACATTTACCTCAGTACATGCACCTGCTCTGACAGGAATCAGAATCACCTGCTCTTTAAAATTTACTTAAAGAAGTCCCGTATATCATCTTCCAACTAAATCAACATCTATCTGGATTTCGGTCGGTGAATGCATCTCTTCTCACACAAATAACCTGCCTCCACCACTTATTTCAAAAGCTTTGCTATATCGTCTTCGACGTGCGACAACGCTGCCGTAATTTCTCAACCTCCTAGGGTCCGTGCTCAGTATTTTCTTGGTTATTCGTGTTTCATTTATTGGTATTCCCTGAAAGAATATCAATTAACTCCACCCATCATTCCTTGGTTAGGTAGCTCAATTTATACAATCTTACTGAGCTTCGCTCAGGATAATCATTTTGTGTCCTCGGTCTTTCCATCGTCTTTCAATTTTTGTTTGCTCCATTTCTCTCTAGCTATTTCATCGATACTTAATTATGTATTTCAGCCGTCAATAAATACTCCACAATAGGAAATTTCAAAGTTTCAATAACTCCATTTCAATTGTTGAGTTTGTTTGCTGGTTTCATTATTTTAGTTTTCCATCTTTAATATAACTTCGCTTCTCCGTTAACTTACAGAACAACATGGAACATACACCATTGTCTAAGTTGGAGGAAGGACACCGGGGTTACACGATCAAAGCCCGAGTTACGAGAATCTGGAATTCTACAAATCCAACATTACAAGACCAACTGATGAGTATCGATTTTCTATTGGTTGATGACGAGGTAAATGAAAATTAATATTACTCAAAAATGTTAGTGAACATATCTACAATATGCTAATCCTTATCATAATGTTGTTAAACTTTTTAGAGCTAATAAACCTTTACCAGGGTATGACTATACAAGGATCGATTAGACAGGAGGATGCACATCATATGAAAGAATTACTTATAGAAGGGAAGATTTATACACTCACAAACTTCATTGTTGGTGCTGCAAAAAAGAGTTACAGAGTTTCAAACCATAAAAATATTGTTCGTGTCGGCACATGGACAATAATCAGAGAAGTATATGAACCAGGAACAACTATTCCAATGAATTATTTCCACTTCGTCGACGACAATATCTTAGAATCGAGGTTATATAATGATGTGCAACTTACTGGTAAAAAAACTTGACTTTAAATATACACTACCCATTATCTGTCATTATATTTCATAAATTTCTAATTTTATCCTACTCCCTCTCTTTTGCAGATGTCATGGGTTTTTTTGATCTCTGTTGGTCAGATGACAAACACTCTGGCAAATGGAAGAATGGTGCCCAAAAAGAACTTAATCATTCAAACCACCAGGTAATAACTAGATGCACAAATCCATCTCTGAGTTAAATTTATTTACACAATTAAAAATTAATTAGTAATCTATATTAAATACAGAAACAAAACAATACCTATCACATTGTGGGGTGCTGTGGCAGAGGCCTTTCATGAAGAAGATGCATTAGAACTAGCTACAGAAGATACTGTCATAATCATTCTTTCTTCAATGACTGTAAAGGCATTTAGAGGTATTTCATATTTATCAATAAACATATTAAAATTTATATAATTCCATGCATTCATTTGCAACTAAGCTGCTAATTTTTTTGGTCATACTTGCAGCTGATACAACACTCTCAAGCACATCAGCAACAAAGATATACCTCAATATGAAAATAGAAGAAGTTGACATTTTCCGCAAGAGGTAAGCTTTATAAACATCATTTCAACTTCTTATACAATCTGCAAAACTATTATTTATAAATCACTAATTTACTTAATTCTATAAAAATCTTCGTCCAAAGTTTCCAATGCACACAAAAACTCAGTTTTGTCAATCAATCACTCAACTCAATGCTGGATATAACAACTAATAGAGAGGCGAAGAACAATACTGTTTCAGAGTTGTTGTCTCTCGATAGAACTGCTGACAAAGTAAGTATTTACATCAACTTTTACTTTAAACTGCCTCATTTTAAACATACATATGATGACTGCTTATTGCAATAAATAATATGAGCAGGGGAAAATTTATTTATGCGTGGCCACCATAGCAAAGATAGATGCATCTAAAGGATGGTGGTACAATGCATGTCCTAAATGCAAGGTAAGTGTAGTTAACAATAACGAAATGATGCTGTGTAGAAAGTGCGGAAAATCAGGAGGACAACCAATGCCATGGTAATTTCTTTATTTACAAATTCAATATTTCTCTTTTATCTGATATTTCCTCAACAACAAATATAAAATATAGTGTGTAACCAACAGGTACAAAGTCAATATCTTGGTCACAGACGAAACAGCAGATGCTAAATTCCTCCTTTTTGGAAACCATGTTGAAAGACTCGTTAAGATATCAGCAAGCACTTTATGTAATCAGAAAGACAACAGCAGAAATGTTGTTCCACAGATTATCAACAATCTGATTGGAAGGAAATACAAATTCAGCGTCTCGATCAATGACCGTGAAAATGACCCAACTATCATAACTTTTAACGTCTCACAGGTCTTGGAACTAACACACAATGTGAAAGCTCTTCACATTGTAGATATGGAGAAAACTCGCACTGAAGCATCCATGGAATTCTCTGCTGCTGGTTCAACTCACTCACAAAACAATGCAGAAGATGATCTTATAAGCCATTCTGCCAACAAAAGAACCAGGTACAAAACAAGCTAACTTTTATACAGTAATTAATACAATTTATGAATGATATTATACCATCATCCACAGATATTTGATTACAACATTGCTTTATTATCTCATTTATCACCATATACATACATTTTTTTCACAGTTCTTCAAATATGTATTACTTCTATTCTAAACTTGGAAGGATTGGGCTGATTTGCTGCCGAGTTGCCCGTCTTTTCTTTACCCGTTCAAATGCCTTAACAATAAATATTTATGAAACAGAGGAACGATGGAATCAGAAGAAAAGATATGCAATGATAACTCTATAAATACAGAGCAATGTCCAAGCATCTCAAAGGGGAAAAGGAAGATGTCATGATCATACGTACCTGCTAAAAATTAACTTCACTTTTGTCTCCTGCGTGTTTATAAACTCCGTCTAGGCCTTTTGTTTCCCCTATAAGAAACTGCACAAACTATCCTCAACTATGTGTTAACTTAAATTTTGTTCATGGATAGGGAATGCTATGTGCAATCCTCAACTATGTCTTAAGTTAAATTTTGTTTATGCGTAGTGAATGCTGTAAATAGCTTATGAACTATTATCGATGAAATATATTTCAAGTTTTAAAAATGACTTTGCCTTTTCATATCTCATTTGCTGTTTCTAAATTAGTTGTTTTATATTTGGCTACTTCGGCTGAGTTTGGTTTTGTTGGGGATTCTATTTCCTTCAGCTGTGTGTAGTTTTACCATATGCTAACTCCCTAATTTACATGCTTTTCTCTCTGTAAAAACCAAATCATAAAGAAAACAATGATGATCACCCATCCACATAAGAACAACACAGAATATTATGAACCCAATATATATATTACATAATCAACAATACAAATCAAGTCTCCAGAAGCTATAATGCATTCAGTTGCAATGCATAACACCTAAAAAATATTTAATGTAATGATAACAAATATAAACGAAGAAACACATCAACCATTTCTTTATATCGTCTAAACAAAATCAATCACAATGACAGTACATTATACTTTAAAATATTTACTAAGCAAATAACAAACGATTCACTCAAAGTTGGAACTAAACTACAACAACTCATTCTCAACTACAAATGAAATAAACATCAAATCTACAATTAAAACTCAATCAAAATTTCCAAAAAGGAAGATGGCAATTAATAGCAGATACATGATCGACTTCCACATACATCATTACAATCGCTACAAGACAAAACAATCTCCAAATCTTTTACACAAACCAAGGAAAATGCAATACCTGGATCACATAACAAAAAGGTTAGAGTATAATAAGACAAAATAACTCTACTATAATAACTCAAAGTATCTCAAAGCAAACTCTAAACATCAACGTAAACAATAAACTCTCTACAAAACTTCGTCTTCTTTGCATCTCCAAAACATCCTGAAGATCAACGTGTGGGAAACTCAACTAAGCATATCGGGTAAGTAAACCTTCAACCACTTTCATCTCTTCTTTCGTTTCCCTATATACATACACAGTTTATACATTTATCATTACATTAATGCTTCATTGAAAACACAATCACCTAATTTTTAAAGCTTCATCCTTCTTAAATGTTATCCTGCTTATTACAGTCTTCACTTTCTATCATGCCTGTTAATATACTTCTAGGTAACTGATTTCATTCAAAGAAACATAATTCTATATTCATCATATAATTTACCAAGAAATTTTCCTCCATTTTACATTACAAACATGTATCTGTCATAACCATGGATCCCAAATGTTGTCTATATAAATATGCTTATTCTCCTTCACTATTATAATACTATATAAATAACTAGAGTTATTTCACACAATTATTATCATATTGCGACTTCTCTATCTCTACAATAATATCACTATAAAAACAGAGAAGACTAAACATATTATCAAAATGACAACTACTTATGCTTGTTCATTTACTTGGCAGCCTCTTAAGTCATGTTTGCGTCCAATATAACGCGCAAGGTCAACAAATATCAATTACTTGGAAGCGATTATGAAGAATTGATAAGCGATCTACAATGGTTAAATATCCAAATAGAGTGTGTTGCCACAAATGATGAAGCTTTAATTGACGAAGTAATGACCTGCTTGATAGAAAGTGCAGAACAAGTTCTTAAAGAAAAAGAGGTGCTAAAGAAGAAATGGGAGGAACATCTACAAATAACTTATAACAGTAAAGATGTGGATGTTTCTTACACAATCAATTCTCAATCAGGAAGCAAAGATGAAACCAGCACAAGCAAGTTGATGACAAAAATAATACTTCATCATGCGAAATTGCTTGTATGTTCTAAACAAAAACAATATGAAACATTCTTCCTATCAGCAATCAAGATGCTATATGAAGAGGCTGAAACCTTATATGAGATCATTATCTGCAATCAGCGAATAGTCAAAAACATAGACAATAGAAGTGTTAGAAATATGACATGGTGTAAGGATCAATTGGCTAAACTTACTTTGGATGCACTGGGACATCTCCAATGCCAGCTTCATTATTCTGAAGAAAATCCAAGCATCAACAAAGACATTGCAGGTACGGTTTAACCCGTAGCTCGAAACTGTTCACTTTCAAATTGCATCCCTATATATCTCTTATTTATATATTTATATTTCCTTTATTTCCTCTGTTGTTTATTTATAATGGATAACATCGATTTGTTTTTCATTCTATTTTCATTGTTTACCGCCTCAGAATTTGTAGGCCATTTAAACATAATTTACTTCATTTTACCTTATCTTGTAATGTATTGTTTCAATCATGCATAGTTAGTTGTCTTCTAATACTGATACACTAATTCTGTTATTTCAGGAGAAGAAACTAAGGACAGTGTTCAAACTTTCAACCCCACAACAAATAATGGAAGATTCTACATACCCATAATAGGAGACATTTTCCGTATAAGAGAAGTTCTAATCTACGACGAAAAAAGACTGGAAAACAATATTCAGATTGGAGATAATAGTAATGATTCTCTGGTACAGAGAAACAACATCTCACACACTTCCAAAAGGATAAGAGAATGATCCAAATCGAGGAAAACCAAAATACGCTTTTTGTGTTTCACCTAAACGTAAAAAGGTATGATAAATTCCTTTCAACCATATGTTTAAAAATATCTATCATCACAACATTGACAAAATATTTATCATACTCTATGTTATTTAAATTCCAGAATAATTTCTCTTTAAATACTTATATCTTATGACGTTGAAACATTTTTTATATAATACCCTTGTATAGGATCACGTTTTATCTTATGTTGAAACATTTTTTACAACTAACAATAAATTTTATACCTCGCAGGTTAATGTCTTCACATGTACACTTTTGACTCATGGAATGATGCTAACGTACAAAAAACGACGACGTGAATCGCAATTCCAGAAAACATCAGTTGATGAATTTTGTTTATGTAAATAGTTTATATAGCTCTTTAACAACAGTTTTATGTATATATAGACTATAAAAGTATGTATAAAATATCAGTGTTTATGGTAAACCACAAAAGGAAATCAACTTCTTATTAAGCATGTACCTGCCTATTGTGAATGTACCTGCCTATTCTCTAGGAAGCGCACATTACGTCTGCAGAGCGATTTAGTATAGTTAATCACACACATTCACGTTCCCGCAACCTTTCTGCCACATTCTCTTCATTCTGCTAATATTCTTAGCATGCTTATACAAATGTGGTAAGTTTACGTATGACAAATTTGCAAAAAAAAAAAAAAAAAATAATACCACACGTACAAAACCTCCAAAACCTCTTTCTTTCAAATTCAATCCTTTTTATCCACATCATGGTCCTCTCAAACAGATCTCCCACATAGCCTCTGACGTATTACACTCCACAATCAACCGACATGCGAGGTCGCTTCCTTCCTCGATCTCGCGTTTAATCACTTCATCAATCCTCCCCAACACACCTTCTCCATTAATGCCCATTTATTTCGATTTCTCTGGGGATTTCACTATGTGTTCAATCAATTTCCTCGCCCAGCATCCAAATCAATTCATCACAAAATTCCTCCGACATCTCATTATTCTGCGAAAATCATAACCCCGCTGCAACGCGCGGGCATGTCCCTAGTATATATATATATACACTCTTGTTTATATATGTTTCAATACCTACCCGTCTAAATCTCAAAAAAAATAAAAATAAAACCTATCTGTCCAATTTTGCAACTCTTCCAAATGGAATTAGAGGGGCTCCAATTCTCTCCAAAAATCATGGTAAATGCAAGTGAGTCATTAGTTGAACGACAATCACATTACATGTAAGGGATCACCCACCCATTAGGTCGTGGGTTTGAATTTTTTTCCCTCCCTCAAACCCTTACTTAAAAAAAAAATAATGGTAAATCACGATTGTTTTTTTAAAATGACATATTAAAGTTTAAGAGTTAGAAATTGATGTTTAAGGTTTAGGATTTAAAATTTAGAACTTAAATTTTAATGTTTAGAGTTTCTAATATTATTAATACCAAAATACTCAATCACATATTCTAATTCATCAATTAACATAATTTTTTAGAAGAAGTGGAGCCCGAAATTGTAGCCTCTTCCCACTCCAAATCATTTATCCAACTCTAGAAACTATGCGTACATAGTTTCGATGCAAGAGGCCCAATTCAATCTGGTGAGCTCTAGCTTAAAGCCTGTTTCATTCACTAACGAAGGCCTTTCTTGTTGGCCCATATATAATTGGGCCTCAGCCCCAAAAGGAACCCTCTCTTACGCCTCTTCTGAAATTTTAAAAAAACCGAAACATGAAGCAATTGGAATGCATGGTCATGGAGAAGCTTTTCGACTCTCACTTGCAAGCTGTTACGCATTTGCTACAGGACCTAGGATGAGTTATTTCATACTATGATTATAATATAGAGCACCAAGTCAGCTTGTGAGCATCAAGGGCAAAGGGAAATCTTAAGGCATAAAGCTTTTAAGATTCGATCCTGACCAAAAGCCCCCTGTAGCAGTTATCTCATGCAATGGACTGTGTTCAATATCCAGCTACTAGGATCTATTCTTTGTAGAAAAATGGAGAACAAGCGTTAGTGAATAATTTGATGCTTAGAGAGTGGGGGTAAAACCTTTAAAAGAATCCTTTCACGGAAAAAAAGAAGTTTACATACTATTGGATTATGTCTACGTGTGTGTTCCAAGTCAAAAACCCACTACATTCTTGAATATTGTTGTCATGTCTTTGCAAAAGCTGTCATCTCCATCATGATCAGATGTGGAAAGTCTTCAGATGTAAGCAGAAGATCATGGATTTTATGATGGGAAGATTGGTTAATTTTACATATTCCTACAGCTCCTTATGTCACATGATCAGCATCTCAGTTTTTGAGCCTTCAAGGATTTAGACAGCAATTTCTGCTAGAAAGATTACCTAGTTTAGCTGGTATGGCTTAAGGTGGCTAGAAAATTTCGTTGAAATTGAATTACATAACAAGGATCATTGAAGATCAGTCTAGATTAAATAATCAAGAAAGAATGGCTAATATAAATCTTTGGTGCACTTGATATGACACTTTCATGCATATGGTGGCACTTAAGATTTTCCATATTCTTTTAAGCATCACCTCTGGTTTTAAATTTTCATTGTTGAGATTTTAATATTCTGGAATTTTGTTTTTGGATCTGATATCAAACCAAACCTTTTAAACCATAAAATCATGGGGAATTTCATTGTAAATTTCCAGTTGCTGGTTAAAGATCTTGTGTTTTTATTTCGTTTCTGACAAACAAAAGCTTGTGCTGTTAATTTAGTCATTGTTGGTGAGTTCTTGGCGAAAATGTTGGATGAAATGTAGAGATTGTTTCTTGTTTATTTCCGTGTGACACTATGATTTTATTTATTCATCAGAACGCCATAAATATGCCATACTTAAAAAAAAAAATTCTACATTTTGATATATCATTTCTCTCTTAGCATATGCCTTTATAGGAAGATAACCATACGCCATTACGGCTCCTCTAAGCTGATGTCTATTCCAGCTTCCATACACTTTTAGCGTTTTCCACAAAGCTGATGTAAATTCCAGCTTTCATACGCGATTACGACTCTCCTTTAAGCTGATGACAATTCCAGCTTCGTACGCCATCAAGGCTTCCTCTAAGCTGATGTCAATTCCATCTTCTATATTCCTTCAACACCTCTCTTCTGACATGACTATCTTCTATCTAACTCAAACTACTTTCCATAATTGAAGACTTCAAACTTAAAGAGTGGGGGACAAACTGTAGTGGTCAAAAAATCAATTGGACATACTAATCTCCTAAACATGGACCCAAGCCCAATACATATAAATTGACAATGCAAGTCCATCAAGATCAAGGCCCACCAACCACCCATGTCATGCTTCATGCATACTAACACCCGTCAAACGTCATGCCAACTTACGTCATGCCTACCGCCCACAATAGACGTCACACCAACATGCAAGCTGACATCCACCTACAACAAAATGTCACAGTTTGACAACCACCTGACAGTCGCCCCGCATTGTACCAATCAGCAACCCTCTAGCAGATAGGCGCCATATCAACTTGTGGCTTGTCCCCACGTATAGATCAGTTATAAATTGGTTTCTTAAGTGTGAATGGCATACGTCTCCATTATGACCGCACTTGACAGGTTGGATGACCTCATGTTTATTTTTTTTTTCCTTATATTGTCAGTTAAAGCATGCATATACATTTTTCATAAAGACACTTCTTTTTTATCTCCTAGTAATACGTGACAGATCTCTACTTCTTCCAAGCACCTAACATGTATGGTTCCCATCTTTTCACTACTTTATAGATCACTTTCCAAGTATCACCCTTACCAACCAATTGTCTAAAGACCCAAGTCCCAAGTTCACCATTTCCCAGACAATACTTTTATCAAATAGTAATAGCCCACTTATTACAGAGAAATCTATAAAAAAATAGTCATTCCTCATCTTTGGAAAAGGCATGTAAAAATAAGCCTAAACACTCGGCCTAAGCATTCTACCCAAATTCTTTGTCAAAATACTCAGCCCAAACAACATCCTTTGTTGGCACCCCCTCAATCCAGTTTGAGATCTTCTAACAGCTTTGCTCTTTCAAGTGTTGTAGGAACCAAAGGTTGCAGATGATCACCCTACGTCATCAAAAGTTGACTATTCAACGATTACAGGTTCATGCGCCTGCAGTAATTGACTAAGAAGAGCATTGTCATGTGCCAGAAAATAATAAGTTAATAAGACCAATAAAAAACATTGAATTCTAAATGTATATTGTTCATAACCCTATCTTTTTGAAGATATCCGATAATATAGGCCCATTAAATAACATTTTTATGTGGCCAGATAGGTATTATCATATGGAAACATTATAATTGTTTATGGTGTACGACAATACTCTTACTAAGCTATAAGCAACTATTTATAGAAAGTCTTATTCATATGTTTTAAAAAATAAACGGAAATACTGATGTTTGTTTAAGAATTATATTGTGTAAGTATTTAAAAAAGAGCAACATGCATATACATTAATTTGATATTGAAAAGTAAAATTGGCTTAATTAAAGTGTTTGAGAGAAATATATATCTTGAACATAAATATATAGAAATATAGTTCCAACCCTTAACTCTTAAGTCTAACACACTTGGTATTTTTTTTTTGTGAGATTTTCCTGCGAAAATCTGTGTTCCAAGCCCCAAGGAAATCTTAGAAAGGTCTCTGCATGCATTAAAAAACAAAAGGGCATTTTGTATATAAGATAAACGACAGTTCTATGTATTCATAATGAAATCATCTATAAGGATTAATAATCTATGTGTCATGCCTATTAAGTAAGATGACATCATAACTTTTTACTTTTTACTTTTTTAAACGAAATTTCAAAATATTCTCTCTAAAAAATCCATTGTTGATAGATTTTACTTGGGCATTCTTAATTACATTGTTTTTGAAACAATGTATAAAAATGTACAACACTTAAAATAATGTAATCACATACAAAAAATTATAATAAGAGACTGTGTTAGTCAGAAATAATATAATAAAAGACTGTCTTAATCAGAAACAATATAATAAAAGGCTGTTTTAAAACATTGTAATTGTCACATGATGATTGACGATTATGATTATAGACGGTTATGTATGAAAAACTTTATGAATATATATCATTTCCGTAAGACAAATCTCACAAGCCAACTAGCCAACTACATTGATTTAATCCAAAAGTATTCTACACGTTAAATTCCCGACAATTAAGCGTCTTTTGGACATAAAGACGGTTCTAAACAAATCAACTGAATATCTTAAGAAAAAGACATGAGAGTTGAATCCAGGATTTCTCATGTTTGGCAATGACATTCTGGAAACTTAACTTGTGGTCAATTAAGTCATTCAACTTTGGTAATAACAGTCAAATCATAGGTTACTGTAAGTATGGAGGCTAACAACAGACAGTTCTCTTAAAAAAAGGTGGACTTTCCTACTTAATTAGTAGGCAACATAATCAGATTTAGTCAGTGTTAAGCATGATAGTTTAGTGGATCCTAAAGCAGTATTTTTAATAGTATCTTTTAAGAATATAATTATAGTTGGCAGGTCAATAACCCATCCACGATACATGACCAGATGCATGAATGCAATAATATCCAGTTCAGCAGGCTTATTTTGTACTTTTTTTGTTGAAGAAGTACATGCAGCAAAGGCCAATAATTAAACTAAACAGAACACGTATGGAACTTTAAAGAGTGTGTGAATGATGACATAAATCATAATGCTTACTAAGACTGCGTATGTGTGTCTATATATAAAAGAATTCTCTTATGAGATTTGAAAATGAGATAATAAAATGAAATTTTAACGTTTAGGATTCATTTTTAAGGTATAATTTTATTTTTTTTTATATTTGAAAAAAAAATATTTATATTTTGATTGATTTTAGGAACCCAATGATATATTTGTAGTTTGAAACAAAAATCAAATGCAACAAAAAAAGTATATGAAAGATATTTTGTTTTATATCTAACAATTCAGAATTATCATACACTTTTTATGTTGAATTTGATTTTTGTTTCGGACAAAAAATATGTTATTGAGTTCATAAAACTGATCAAAATAGAAAAATGTTTTGAAAGTTAAAGTTAGGAACTTATTTTAGGACTTTATGCGAGAATTATATATATATATTGTTAATGATAACAGCCCTACCAATCCTACCACTCACGCAACTCATGGTGGAGATGAAGCAAATTCCCATATATTTGTTATCACCTTAGATAGCCACACAAATCAAGGAGGAAATCATGCACAATCAAGTTTAACTCTTTGGTCATTGACAATAGCCACAAACATCAACCCAACAATCAAGCAAACTTATCATCTATTACCATTGAAGAATCAGAGTCAGTCAAGGAGAAAATCTCTCTTGAACCATTAGACATCAACCTCATTCTATGCAAGACAATAGCAAAGGGATTCACTAAAGCAATGCTCACAAAGGGGAAACGTTAAAGAAAGAAGATACGAGAGATATGTTTTCAAAACAAAACTTATTCTTTCCTTATTTACTTGTTTTGTCCATTGGTACCTTTGTATATAAACTTAAGTCATTTATAATGTGTTGGGCAACTTGTTCAAGAGTGATTACATGTATTAAACATTTCTTATAGCTTGTCAAGTCTTCTTTCCTTTTTATCCATAAGTTTGAGAGATTTTTTCATATATATATATATATATAAAAGGACTTCTCACATGCACCAACTATACACATCAACTTTAAGCATTTATTGGTGCTCATGTGAGAATTCTTCTATATATGTGTGTGTATGTATTAACAACAAACATGGAAGATTGGAAGTGTCTTTAGACCATGGAAAGTTTATATAGTACTCCAACATGCTTAGATACATTATCATTACCAATCAACATGCTTATATACATTTACCTCAAATTTAGCATAAAAAGACTCAAAAGATCACAGGTAACACAGGCTATTTTCGAACGACTTTGATCTTTTAGGCCGTCAATAATGACTTTTAAATCCAGAAGACGCGTTGTTTGTTTGAGAGGAATTGAATTTTTACTTATATGTCACTCGGTTGGATCATGCCATTCCAATATGAGATAAAATCTTAACGCTCTTCCATACTTGTGGTTGAATTTATGTCAAACCTAACAAGCGGGTACATGTAAAAATCATATACAAATAGACCGAGTCCTGGATTTTCTAACACATACTTTTACTCTCTCATAAAACAATTATTCACTCCAAGTTCGTTGACATAGTCTCCGGACCAAGCCAAGAGAGGCCACTAGACTTCGGTTCGACTGTTCTTGCAGGTTTCGAGGTGTTTTGTTTCACATGAGCTCTCTAGACTTGTAGAAGGTTGACTTAGCTTGATTGTGTGTAATTTCAATCTCATAGTATAGTCATGGGAAAACCTCGAACACACTATGGCAAAATCTGAAACACTTGTGGTTAAAATGATGGTAATAACAACTACAATGATAAAGATACAAATAGTTTGGTATCTCATTTATCATAGTTGCTAAGTTGGACGTATATAAAGTGAATTTATGGGCTCCACCAAGTGATGTAGATCGAAATATTTATTTTAAATATTTTATTTTGATATTTTACGAAGCCAATTATTTGTGAAACAATTATTAGTATTTTTCTAAGAGTCAAGTATCTTTTTTATTAGGAATCGTTAAAAGTGTTTAGGCTTTGACTAGGGTTTCGTTCCATTTACTATTTAAGGTTGTAACTTTCATTCAGGGATTCTAGTTTGAGTTGAATAAAAATTATAGAAGCAATCCGTCTTTTGTTTCTAATTATTTGCTATTCGTTAGAATCAACAAAGTCTTGAAGCCTTAAGTCTGGTTTTCATGTGTTGAATCAACAGATTTAAGTAAACTTGTTCTTGGTATTCGTGTGTCAAATCAACAGGTCCAAGTACGTATTCTTTTCACTACGTTGTCCTACATCAACAGGTCTCACATGATGCATATAAAATCTTGTACGTACAACTCAGCAATTTGGATAACTAGAATACTTGTTACCGAGATCTCTAACAATACTGCAAACTATCCGTTTGTTTGGTGCTGCGGATCCGAAACCAAACTCTGTGCGGTTCCCCTGACTAGATGCCAGCGGATTCGCCTCAAAAAAGAAGCTCTCTAAGGGAGCTTCTTACAGCGTTGATGTTGTTGTGTTTTTTTTTTATTTTAAATGATGTGGGTCCCACATTGAAAACTGTGAAAGTGATAGGGCCCATGTTTATATTATTTTTCTTAATATCTTTGTCAATTTTATATTATTATTATAATGAACAATTATACAAATTAAGCCATTTATTTAATAAATCATTAATATTATTTAATATTTATTAATATGATTTAATAAATTATTTTATACAAAATGTGAGTCCCAGTTTTATTAATTAGTATTATTTATTAATATATACATTATAAAATAAAATTATATTTTTAAGAATATAATATAATATAAAAATTATAATTTATAATTAAAATTAATTTTAATTATAAAATTTATTATAATTTTATAACATTTTAAATAATACATTTATTCAACGATTTTTCCGCTATCATCAGTTTTCAGCTCGTCAAACACCTCACAACATATTATACAATTTTAAGCTCAGTTTTTTTTCCTCATCTTTTCCGTTTGTATTGAAAATCAGTCCAACCACTCTACCAAACGGACCCTATAACAACTATTACTCAGAAAAAGCTGATGAGTCACGATATCAATTATATAAATCGCATCCTTAAAATATTTACAAATGATTATTAATCAAGTTAGCCTGGGATTTTAGTCTTGGTCAACTTCACTTGGGTTGGCAAAGTGGTTTTAAACAAAAAAAAAACTCCAAAAATCCTGTGTGAAACAGACAGTTAAGAACCAATGTGAAAAAGGCCAAATATTCTACATTAATTAAGAATCAGAAAAAGCAATACAATATTGAGACAGATCATCAATACATATATATATAAGAAAAAAAAAACTCCAAAAATCCTGTGTGAAACAGACAGTTAAGAACCAATGTGAAAAAGGCAAAATATTCTACCTTAATTAAGAATCAGAAAAAAAAGCAATACAATATTGAGACAGATCATCAATACATATAGACTGTCATCGATCATAATCTGTATATATTAATATATACACTACTTGACAACCAAACAATATAAATTAATTAACTGGTTATAATTTTCAAGATTGGGAGTTAGGTTAAAAGATTTATAATAATACATGGATGAATTACAAAATCAAAAACCAAATCCAAGATAGATACCAAGAGTACTAGGGATGTTGGTTTGTGTCAAGTGTATTGATATAATATACGATATGATCTGAAAAAAGGTTAATTAAGTAGACAATAAGGATCATTTTGCAGTAATTATGCTTCATTTCCAAGTCATTTGTGGGCTCTCCCATCATAATATATATCTATATATATACACACACACATGTGTATGTATGGATTTATGTGTTAAGAGTTGAATTTGGAAGCATCTGCACATGTGGGATACAAGACTTGCTGGAGCTGATCAGCTGATGGTCTTATTAATTTGACAGTTTCCGAGGTCCCCCTGTGTAACATTAACACCCACATAATCCTATAATTAATCATTTCATAAAGACTGGATTGTATAGTTGTATATGTTATATATAGTACAAGAAAATCTTACAAATCTAGCCCAAGTGTCTGTACGCATTTAATTGTCTAGGTATTTGTAAGATTCAGTACTGACTCAATCATGCATGTTATTTAAAGTGACACTACACCTAAACACAAGTTTAGTCCAACATGATATATATATATATATATAATAGCTTTGTACACATGCAACTATATTTTGTATAAAGCTGTCTGTCGGGGAATGATGTCCAATATCCAGTATATTGACCGATCCTCCAGGATCTTGTGTAAAGTATATAAACAAAATCAATGACCATTTACTATGCATGGCAATGAACACAATATGGAGAGTTTTGTGTACGAATATATGGATTCTGTTACAGGAATTTGGATCCCAGTGATATACTTATTGATGGTCTCTCTGTCAGAGGATCTCGAAGAAATTACCTCTCTTGTCTTCCCTCTAAATAAAAATCTATATTCTTCTGGTATAAGAAAAGAGATTGATTAAAGAAAAAGGAATATAATCAAAGATGGACAGAGAGGATTCACCTTCAGTGGCGTATGTTGTTAGGTATCGTTTTTAGGGTTTATTTTCTCTCTCGGTATGTAAAGTGAGGTAGTGGAATTTATTTTTTTTTCATTTAACATGTTGTCTCTTATCCTTATCGTTCCATATAAAATAAAAAGAGTTGGAAATGTTTTTATGTTATACGATCTACAGCATATAAGAGTCCCTTTGCATAAAGTTACATTATCCTTAGATTTTTAAAAGGATTAGCGAGCAATAGATCCCTCAAATCAAACTTTTATTCTAATAGGTTCGCTCTAATATTTTTCAACTCACAAGGTTCATAAGTAGATAACATTTATTCCATCAACGACAAATTATTTAAAATATTTTTTTATTGACAAAAATACCCTCAACCCTTTTACGATCACAAACTATCTTCTCTCATTTTCGAAAACGCATTGAAATCCAACCCTTTGTTTCTACAACCACAGCAATCTTTGTTTTTGATAGATTGACCAAAGTTTCGTCCACCTACATCGTTTTATCCATCCCCATAACAATCGATAGTGGAATCAATGGTGTTTTTACCTAACCTCATCTCTTATTCAATGTTGACTATTAAACTTTTGATTCATACACAAAACAAATGTTGTTACTATTTTCTTTTCTTTGTTTGTACAATCAGTAGCAATCAGTAAATGAGAGATGACTCGGTTGACAATCGACTGAGTTAGATATATGTGTACCCAAGGTTCGATTCCAATAAAAAACATATTTCTCAATGGTATTAAAAAAAAAAAAATAACACCCACCGTGACAAATATATTTTTTTAATTTGAAATATATTTATCCATACAAGACTTGGAACTCAATTTCATTACTAATGCACTTGATAAGGGGAACCCCCCTTTTTTTTTTTTTTTTCCTTTTCTGTTGGTGTAAATATTAATCAGACTATTTCCAATTGTCATAATCAAACTATTTAGCACCCTGATAAAATTGATAAAAGTTTCTATTAGATTATTACTCCCTCCGTCCCAATTTACTTGTCATCCTTTGAAAATTCAACTTTTTATGGAGATATAATTTAGTACTGTTCAACTACACAAAATAACTATGCTATTCCAAATTTGCCCTTATTAACTTAAAATAATTTTTCTTTCTTGAAGTTTGGTGTTTTAAAGTAACAAAGCTAATTTTGTAATACATTAACAAAATTAGTAATTAGTGAAAAAAAATGACACTAGTTTTTAGACAACCTAAAATAGAAAGATGGACAAGCAAAATGAGACGGAGGGAGTACAATTTAAGCAGGAAAATTTAATATGTTGACTTCTAAAACATAGCGCTAAGAATCCTTAAACGGAAAAGAATCACAGGAAGATTGGAAAATTTTTTGTTGTCCGTCAATATAATTTGTGGATGTCCACATAAGAGATTTCTTGTATAAAACTCATCTAAATTTAAAATTTTAAGATATTAAGTTATGAGCATATATTTGTAAATTTAAATTCAAAATATTTTTAAAACTTTATATTATGAGCCTATTTGTGTGCCTTCTAGGTTCTTCATTCCTGTGTATTTAACCATATCAGACTCCCATCGCACCGCATGTGTATCAAACTCAGTATTATGATCCAAGAATATCAAGCAAGGGAAAATTTGGATTCTTGTAAT